>NC_079189.1:440297468-440597468 GCF_029499605.1 Hyla sarda
AGTCCTTACTTCCTTCTCATAGTCACACAATAGCTGCATTCTTCTTTCTGTTTAGCTGCTTTAGAACAGTTGTATTGTAATATTGTTGTTTACTTATAGGACTGTGATTCCTGCACATATTTATTACACAGAGTATTTAAAGGGGTACTCCACTGCTCAGCGTTTGGAACAAACTGTTCTGAACGATGAAGACGGTGCCAGGTGCTCGTGACGTCACAGACCTGCCCCCTCATGATGTTATGCCCCGCTTCCTCAATGCAAGTCTATGGGAGGGGGCGTGACAGCAGTCACGCCCCCTCCCATAGACTTGCATTGAGGGGGCGGGGCATAACATCATGAGGGGGCAGGGCTATGATGTCACAAGCTCCCGGCGCCGGCTCCAGCGTTCGGAACAGTTTGTTCCAAATGCTGAGCAGTGGAGTACCCCTTTAAAGGAAATATCCAGTGGTGAAAAACTTATCCCCTATCCTAAGGATAGGGGCTAAGTTTCAGATCGCGGTGGGTCCGACCGCTGGGGCCCACGCGATCTTCTGTACGGGGCCCCAACAGCCCGCAGGAAGGGGGCGTGTTGACCACCGCACGAGGCGGCATCAGACACGCCACCCTCAACACAACTCTATGGCAGAGCCCGAGCGCCGGCTCTGCCATAGCCCTGTATTGAGGGGGGGTGTCGGCCGCCGCTTCGTGCGGTGGTCAACGCGTGTTATCTGGCCAGCGAGCCAGGGCCCCGTACAGAGAGATTGCGGGGGGCCCCAGCGGTCGGACCCCCCGTGATCTGAAACTTAGCCCCTATCCTTAGGATAGGGGATACGTTTTTCACCACTGGACTACCCCTTTAAGGGGCAGCAATCTGTTTCAGTGTATTGCCTAGCTGGGGAATAAGCAAGCGGTACCAATACTATATGTGCTAACGTTTTCTAAAAGCGCACACAGTAACAGAAGAGAAAGTAGTAACTGACAAATATGTGGCCAAGTCAGGGGTATTATCATTTGGGCATTTAAATGGATTTTCCATAAGAGAGAAAAAAGTTGTTTTCAAAACAACTTGTTCCAGAAAGTAATACAGATTTATAGATTCCTTCTATTAAAAAAATCTGACTCCCTGCAGCATAGGCCTAAGTATTTCTACCTATTTGTTCTCAATTGGGAAGATTTATCAAAACCTGTGTAGAAGAAAAGTGGAGCAATTTCCCATAGCAACCAATCAGATTGCTTCTTTTATTTCACAGAGGCATTTGAAAAAAAAAATAAAGCAATCTGATTTGTTGCTATGGGAAACTTCCTTGTTTTTCCTCTACAGCAGTTTTGATAAATCACCCAATATGTTGACCTTATGACTAGGTTTACATTACATTTTTGCATCCTCTTGAAATGTCCTGTTTTTTCCTTTATGGTTAGCATATACTATCCTGCAGGGTCTGTCTGTACTGTATAGAAAAAGGAACCTGCATCAATTAAAGTTTATTGAGATGCAAAAATGTATACAGAAAAAAAAAAATAAAACATTTTAGATTGCCGGGATGCAACCCAACACTGCATAACATGGTAAGGTGATGGACATAATAAGCTGATGTTACAATCGTAAATTTTTTGGGGGGAAAAGGGGGGGGGGATAGGATGTCTGATCGTGGGGTCCAGTTTAGAAGGGGAAAAAATATATAGGGGAGGGTACCCCTTTAAAAGGATGCAAAAATGTGGCCTGAAACCAGCCTCACTTGGTGTTGGTGCTGAATGACAGGCGTTGTTTCTTTGCTGCTGTGCCTGTAAACTGGTGCAGCTGAGAGGCAAAAAGACTTAGGCTTTAGGAAATGCGCATGTGCAAAGTAAAAACCGTATACCGTTTCCCATATGGAACGTATACATGTGTGTTTTCCATTGACGTCCATGTTAAAAATTGTATTTGGATGCAGTATGGTTTTCAAACAGGAGACAAAACCGTGGTCAACCACGGTTTTGACTCCGGTTTAAAAATTGTACTGCAACCACATATGGTTTTTTTTTTTAACATGGACGTCAATGGGAAACGCACAAGTATATGGTTCCATACGGGAAACCGTAAACAGTTTTTTCTTTGCACATGCGCATTTGCATCCTAAAGTCCCCACCCAAGACCCCTCCCATTAAAAATGGACAACATTTTGAAAGGGTGTATTTCCCTTGCTATCTCTGGAGAATGCTCCACCTGTGGCCTGATTAATGAGGTATCAGGAAGGGAAAGTGTGTTTAAAAGGAAAAGAAAGAGAATAGTTGGGGCTCTCCCTGGGTAACAGCATGTCGCTGTAGGGGGAGACACACGGACCCTGTTGAGGAAACACACAGCGAACTGTGAGCGGTCCAAGAAGTGAAGAAGTGGTGTGAACTGTGAGTAACAGGTTGCAGGGGCACATGTTTTATGCGGGCTGAGGGTAGCTCACCAGATAGTAGTCAGGGCATGCTGATATGTGTAGTTAGTGACCAGACGGTCTAGGACTTTGGTTTGTTCCTGAGTTATGTTTTGTTTTACCTGCAACCTGTCTAAATAAAGCTGGCAAGGTGCCAGGCTTGCATGAATAACCGTTGTCTGCGGGTTTATTGAGTGGAAACTTGTCCCGTGGCAGTGTCCAGGAGCTCATCCCCAAGCGGAATCTTTACAAAATATATATATATATAATATTTTTTTTTTTTTTTATAAAAACGGACGGAACTGTATGCACTTTTAAAAACAGTATACAGTTTAAAAAACGCATACGGTTTACTTTTTCTCACACAGTTCCATCCTTTTTTTTTTGCCATACGTTTTCTTTTGAAAAACTGATTGAAAACAGTATGGCAAAAACGTGATGTGAACCCAGCCTAAGGTTGGGTTCACACTACGATTTGAACTACGGTTCCCGTATACGGCTGGGAGGAGGGGTGGGCGGGGCTTAGGCTGGGTTCACACTATGATTTGAACTACGGTTCCCGTATACGGCTGGGAGGAGGGGTGGGCGGGGCTTAATCGCGGCGCCCGCACTCAGCCGTATTCGGGAACCGTAGTTAATGTATGTCTATGAGCCGACCAGAGTGAACCGCAGCCTCCGGTCGGCTGCTTTTTCAGCCGTATGCGGTTTCCCGACCGCAAGAAAAACGTGATGTGAACCCAGCCTATGCCTGGTGTTACTGTGAAGTGCCAGTTTGATCAAAGTCTGTACTAACCCCATGTTGATTCCTTGTCCATTTTGCAGCATATGGTTCTAATGTGTCAAGTCTGGAAGCTTGTGAACAGCTAAACAAGAATAAGGAATATGAACAGGTTTATCAAATGGCTGGTTATTCATCCTGTATCAGATATTTATATTAATTATCTCTGATAGGAAAACTGTTGGAGATTATGGGTTGCAACATGCTTCATAAATGATGTGTATTAGGCTCGGTTCACATCATGTTTTCTCCCATACGGGAGCGCATACGGCAGGGGGAGCTGAAACCTTGTGCTCCCGTATGCCTTTCTATGCGCTCCCGTATATGAAATTCATTTCAATGAGCCGGCCGGAGTGAAACGTTCAATCCAGTTGGCTCATTTTTGCGCTGTAGGCGCTTTTCCCCCGGACCTAAAACTGTGGTCAACCACGGTTTTAGGTCCGGTTGTAAAAGCACATACGGCGCAAAAATGAGCCGACTGGACCGAACGTTTCACTCCGGCCGGCTCATTGAAATGAATTACATACGGGAGCGCGAGGTTTCAGCTCCCCCTGCCGTATGCGCTCCGGTATGGGAGAAAACGTGATGTCAACCCAGCCAGACTGTATTCTCTGTATTTTTTACATTAGAGTCCAGCATAAAGCAAGAAATGTAGCCAGAAAGTGCCCAATGCAGATCCCTGTGCTTTCTTGCATACCTTATTGCACATGGCTGTGTACATGAGCCCATTAGCAAGTAACTACGCTTCATCCTATCCGAGCATTTGCCCTAAATTCAATGGATAAAGTATTACTCTGCCTAACAGTTTACTTCACTTTGCAGAGCTACTGCATACAAATGGCTCAAACAAAGGAACAGAGGATCTTGGAGTTTGTAAAGCAAAATGCAACTAAGGGTGACCCTCAAAGCGTGGTGGACCAAATCGACAAATACTGCAGCTTAAAGGAATGGGCTATGAATGTGGGAGATGAAAAAGGTGATCTGTTTAACTTCAGCATAAATTGCGTGTTATGTTAGGATTTCTATCTACTTGAGCTTTTGATGGCAGGTTTACAAGAATAATACAGTATATAAAAAACTAGTCTAAAGGGACATTTAAATGCAACATGTGGAAAAATATTTGATGGTTATAGAAAATATTCATTTTTTGTGTATTGTTTGAATAATTTAAAGTCTTGCACACATTCCAAATATGACCAGTGGAAGGCAGCATAACAAGAACAAATTTTTTTGTCTCAGCTTATTATACAATTGTACAGTATATTGTACAGTATAGCATGGGTTACTTGTGTCTCATCCTAAAGACTTTCACTTCCTGGCAGGTTAACCCCTTAAGGACCAGGCCATTTTACACCTTAGGACCAGAGCGTTTTTTGCACATCTGACCACTGTCACTTTAAACATTAATAACTCTGGAATGCTTTTAGTTATCAATCTGATTCCGAGATTGTTTTTTCGTGACATATTCTACTTTAACATAGTGGTAAAATTTTGTGGCAACTTGCATCCTTTCATGGTGAAAAATCCCAAAATTTGCTGAAAAAAATGAAAATTTTGCATTTTTCTAACTTTGAAGCTCTCTGCTTGTAAGGAAAATGGATATTCAAAATAAAAAATTTTTTGGGATGACATATAGAATATGTCTTCTTTATGTTTGCATCATAAAATTGATGAGTTTTTACTTTTGGAAGGCACCAGTGGGTTTCAAAGTTCAGCAGTAATTTTCAAATTTTTCACAAAATTTTCAAACTCACTATTTTTCAGTGACCAGTTCAGTTTTGAAGTGGATTTGAAGGGTCTTCATATAAGAAATACCCCACAAATGACCCCATTATAAAAACTGCACTCCCCAAAGTATTCAAAATGACATTCACTAACTGTTTTAACCCTTTAGGTGTTTCACGGGAATAGCAGCAAAGTGAAGGAGAAAATTCAAAATCTTCATTTTTTACACTCGCATGTTCTTGTAGACCCAATTTTTGAATTTTTGCAAGCTCAATTTCTCTCGAGTAAGCACATACCTCATATGTCTATGTAAAGTGTTCGGTGGGTGCAGTAGAGGGCTCAGAAGGGAAGGAGCGACAAGGGGATTTTGGAGAGAACATTTTCCTGAAATGATTTTTGGGGGGCATGTCACCTTTAGGAAGCCCCTAGGGTGCCAAAACAGCAAAAAAAAAAAAAAACACATGGCATACCATTTTGGCAACTAGACTCCTCGGGGAACGTAACAAAGGAATTAAGTGAGCATTAATACCCCACAGGTGTTTCATGACTTTTGCAAATGTAAAAAAAAAAAAATAATAATTTTACATAAAATGCTTGTTTTCCCAAAAAATAAACATTTTTAAAAAGGGTAATAGCAGAAAATACCCCCCAAAATTTGAAGCCCAATTTCTCCCGATTCAGAAAACACCCCATATGGGGGTGAAAAGTGCTCTGCTGGCGCACTACAGGTCTCAGAAGAGGAGTAGTCACATTTGGATTTTTGGAAGCAAATTTTGCTCTGGGGGCATGCCGCATTTAGGAAGCCCCTATGGTGCCAGGAAAGCAAAAAAAAAAACACATGGCATACTATTTTGGAAACTAGACCCCTTGGGGAATGTAACAAGGGGTAAAGTGAACCTTAATACCCCACAGGGATTTCACGAATTTGCATATGTAAAAAAATATATATATTTCTTTCACTAAAATGTGGGCTTCCCCACAAATTTCACATTTTTGCAAGGGTTAATAGAAGAGATGAGGTTACAAATTTTGAGGGGGTCTTTTCTACTGAGTATGGAGGTACCCCATAAGTGGACGTCAAGTGCACTGCAGGAGCGCCACAATGCCCAGAAGAGGAGTCACATTTGCAAACTTTGCTGAAATGCGGGGGACATGTTGCATTTAGGAAGCCCCTATGGTGCCAGGACAGCCAAAAAAAAAAAACCACATGGCATACCATTTTGGAAACTAGACCCCTCGAGGAATGTAACAAGGGGTAAAGTAAGCCTTAATACCCCACAGGGGTTTCACAACTTTTGCATATGTAAAAAAAATATATATATGTGTTTCCCCCCAAATTTTACATTTTTACAAGGGTTAATAGCAGAAAAGACCCCCCCCACAATTTGTAAATACATTTCTTTGGAGTAAGGACTACCTTATTTTTTGATGATTTTGGCTTGGCGGTGCACAGCAGGTCTTGCTTGAGTGGGAGCGCAGTCAGGGACCTTGAGCTTGATATGGAGCCAGGATGTGGGACCCCCCCTCAAGGAGCGTTAATGGGGCGAGCACTGAGCCCTAAAATAGGGGAACACTATGGGGGACATCGGGCCGTAACTGGGGTAGACAGGTGGGGTACAGAGGCCCGTAATATGGGGTACAGTGGGCCAGAAAATTATAAAACATAATAAAATAGGATATGTTCCCAGAATGATGACCCAGAGCATAGCCAAAACTAAAAAAATATGCCCGCCCCAAACCCTATGCTCTGAGTCATCATTCTGGGAATGTGATGTGTGTGTGGCCGTCCCTAACCTGTTGCCTCAAATGCGCACCCGTTCAGGTGGAGAGAGAGCGCTGCACATTTGAGGCAACATAAAAAAGTCCCCGGTGATAGTGACTCAGTGATCTATGACCCATTTTTGAAAAAACACCCCCAGAGGTCTTATCAGGTTTTTTTTTTTGGGGCAATTTAGTGATTTATGGGGGTTATATTTTGGAATGTACCCTGGACTTGGTACATTGGTCAAATTGTGGAAAATTCAAATAAAAAGGGAAAATTTAGGGCTCCATGGAAGTGTGATACTCCCTGAAGCAGCCTATGCAGAGGCCCGGATTATCTGGGCAAGTGTCACATTGGTACCTGGTGTCCCTCCGAATCCCCCTCCTGTAACACACTCTGCATCTTTTCTGGGATCGTCCCTTCTTTCCACTGTGGGGGACCTCACCTGGAAAGTGCTGGCCAGGGACGATCCTGGCGCCTATAACTCTAGACCCTTGGGAAGTCCGGCCTGCTCTTTCCCGGTCAGCAAAGATCAGGAACCTTAGGACTTCTTCTTGGTACTGGAGGAATGTCATAGTGTTGCCAGCGTACTGGGACAGTACAAAAGCGTTGTACATGGCAACCTGTACCAAGTAGACCGCAACTTTTCTGTACCATGCCCTTGTTTTCCGCATGGCGTTATATGGCTTGAGGACTTGATCTGAGAGATCAACTCCCCCCATATACCGATTGTAGTCCAGAATACAATCGGGCTTGAGGACCGGTCCCACGGTACCTCGCACAGGGACAGGGGTGCTGCCATTCCCATGAATAGTGGTGAGTATAAGGACATCCCTCTTATCCTTATACCTGACCAACAACAGGTTATCATGGGTCAGGGCACGAGACTCACCCTTGGGGATAGGCGTCTGGACCAAATTTAGAGGGAGGCCTCTCTGGTTCTTCCGCAAGGTCCCACAAGCGGACGTGGATCTGGCGGAAAGGGATGTGAACAGAGGGATGCTGGTATAAAAGTTATCCACATACACGTGGAAACCCTTATCCAGCAATGGGTGCACAAGGTCCCAAACAATTTTTCCGCTAACACCCAGAGTGGGGGAACAATCTGGGGGTTCAATACGGGAATCTCGTCCCTCATACCCGGAGGTACTCTCGCAAAGTTTGTAGAGTTTCACACCATACCGCGCCCGCTTTGAGGGAATATACTGGCAGAAGATGAGTCTCCCCTTAAAAATGATGAGAGACTCATCTACCGAGAGCTCCCTGAGGGGTACGTAGTCCTCCAAAAATTTGGCCCCAAAGTGATCGATGACCGGCCTCACTTTGTAAAGCCGGTCATGGGCGGGATCACCTCGGGGTGGACATGCCTCATTATCTGCATAATGCAGGCATTTCTGAATGGCCTCGAACCGCCTCCGTGTCATCGCCATACTGTAAAGCGGGGTCTGATAGAGTACGTCCCCGCTCCAGTACTGACGAGCACTTGGTTTTTTGACCAGGCCCATATGCAGCGAGAGGCCCCAAAATGTCCTAATTTCCGCTGCATCAATGGCGCGCCATTCATTTAACCTGGCCAAAAGCGAATCTGGGTGGTGGGCAACGAACTGCTGGGCATACAAGTTCGTTTGCTCCACCATGTGATTGACCAGGCTGTCACTGAAAAAAAAACTTTAAAAAGTCTATATCAGTGAATCCAGCATGGTCAATCCGGATTCATGAGTCGCCAGGAATCCATGGCTGATAACCCTCTGGGGGGCTCCAGACAGGGTCATCGGAAGGGGGCTCCGGTGCACTTGTCTCGGGGGCCGGACTCCTATTACGGGCGGCATTGCCACTCGTACTAGTGTCGGCCACTGGGTCACTCTCATGGGGGGGGGGGTGTGGCCTCGCCTGGCGGCGTCTCCGCCGCCGTACAGGGGACTCATCATCACTACTAGATGATGAAGAGGACGATGAAGAACACAGGAATGTAGGATCTTCATCGTCCTCACTGACAGATTCGGAAAGCCAAAAAAGCCAAAGCCTCCGCTGCCGAAAATGTCCGGCGAGCCATCGCCTTTTTTCTACGGTGACGGGGGTGTGGGGGGGGGGGCGGGGAAGTATGTACTGTGTGGTGCTTGGTGTAAAAAGTGTACAACAGTAAAAGAAAAAAAGAGCTGTGGCCGAAAAAAAAAAAAGGGATGGCGCACGCAGCTCCCTGAACCCCTAATAGTTCCCGGGGTCAGGGATCAGACCCTAATAGGACCCTGGGGACCTATTAGGGGGTCAGAGGGGGGGGGGTGCTTTTTTTAAAAACTTTTATATAACTTTTTTAAACCTATTAGACTCTTACCTGTCCCTGCACTCAGCTTTCCCTATTCTAAAGGCTCCTGAGGGGGCTCCGGCTCCGAGGGGGGATCCACGTCTTCTTCTCAGTGCTGCACCCGCTGACTGAATGAAAAGTGCGGGTGCAGCAGCGGAAAGGAACCGTTAACCCCTCCTCTGCCGCTCTGCTATTGGTCGGATGATCGCCGGCCAATAGCAGCGTTGCTGGGGCGGTGACAGAATTGTCACTACTCCCCAGGCAACGATAGGTAATTGACGGTGAATTGTACACCGCCGATCACCATTTATTACCGGGTCATTTGGGTCACTTGTGATTTTGCCGACATGCGGGGGTCCCGGGACCCCCCTCGGCATTTGCACGGCATGCCTGCTGAAGGATTTCAGCAGGCATGCTGTTCCGATCTCTGTCCGGTGAGCGGCAGGGACCGGAAAACGCCATGACATTGTGGGACGTCATTGGTCCTTAAAGCCCAGGGTGCCATGACGTTCCACAACGTCATTGGTCCTTAAGAGGTTAAACATTAAAGGGGTACACTGGGGGGAAACTTATTTATTTATTTATTTATTTATTTTTAAATGAACTGGTGCCAGAAAGTTAAACAGATTTGTAAATCACTTCTATTAAAAAATCTTTACCCTTCCAGTACTTATTAGCAACTGTATTCTACATAGGAAATTATTTTCTTTTCTAACCACAGTGCTCTCTGCTGCCCTTTCTTTTTAAATCTTAATCCTTTCAGTACTTATTAGCAGCTGTATGCTACAGAGGAAATTCTATTCTTTTTTGTCTTGTCCACAGTGCTCTCTGCTGACACCTCTGTCCGTATCAGGAACTGTCCAGAGTAGGAGAAAATCCCCATTGCAAACCTATGCTGCTCTGGACAGTTCCTGACACGGACAGAGGTGTCAGCAGAGAGCACTGTGGACAAGACAAAAAAGAATAGAATTTCCTCTGTAGCATACAGCTGCTAATAAGTACTGAAAGGATTAAGATTTAAAAAGAAATGGCAGCATTGTACAGAACTAAGGTAAAGTAGATGGGTGCACACAGAAGAGAGTACATCTAACCCCCTGGAACATAATATAAAGCTTTTATTGGAAATGTAGGCATTGTGACTTATATTTAGTTGTCTGGGCTGAATTTGTTATCTGCTCATTAGAATGTAGACAAAAGGTTTGGATCAATCTATGATAATTGTTGTCTATATGAATCATATACTGTATGTATATTGGGTCTTTGCATACCATTTTAAGTCTCTGCCATAGGAGATGCTGGGAATGGTGGTTTCACTGTTGCGTTAGAGCCCCAACTTTTCCAGAGTAACCACTCAACCTTACCTACCCTGCTGCTGTGGAACAGTGGAGCCACAGCTCACCAGACACTGTTGCGTATGTTGCCTACATGAAATACATTTGTTAGGGAAAATAGCAGAGAGGATTATATTGAGTAAATACTTAGCAACTATTTCATGCCAATAGCACCTTTGGAAATAAATTTAGTAGGAAAAAGGGTGACATGTTCAATAATTTCACCAGATGTACAGTACAGACAAAAAGTTTGGACACACCTTCTCATTCAAAGAGTTTTCTTTATTTTCATGACTATGAAAATTGTAGATTCACACTGAAGGCATCAAAACTATGAATCAACACATGTGGAATTATATACATAACAAAAAAAGTGTGAAACAACTGAAAATATGTCACATTCTAGGTTCTTCAAAGTAGCCACCTTTTGCTTTGATTACTGCTTTGCACACTCTTGGCATTCTCTTGATGAGCTTCAAGAGGTAGTCACCTGAAATGGTCTTCCAACAGTCTTGAAGGAGTTCCCAGAGATGCTTAGCACTTGTTGGCCCTTTTGCCTTCATTGGGTTCAGGTCTAGTGACCTTGGACGCCAGGTCATCTGGTGCAGCACCCTATCACTCTCCTTCTTGGTCAAATAGCCCTTACACAGCCTGGAGGTGTGTTTGGGGTCATTGTCCTGTTGAAAAATAAATGATGGTCCAACTAAACGCAAACCGGATGGAATAGCATGCCACTGCAAGATGCTGTGGTAGCCATGCTGGTTCAGTATGCCTTCAATTTTGAATAAATCCCCAACAGTGTCACCAGCAAAGCACCCCCACACCATCACACCTCCTCCTCCATGCTTCACGGTGGGAACCAGGCATGTAGAGACCATCCGTTCACCTTTTCTGCATCACACAAAGACACGGTGGTTGGAACCAAAAATCTCAAATTTGGACTCCTCAGACCAAAGCACAGATTTCCACTGGTCTAATGTCCATTCCTTGTGTTCTTTAGCCCAAACAAATCTATTCTGCTTGTTGCCTGTCCTTAGCAGTGGTTTCCTAATAGATATTCTACCATGAAGGCCTGATTTACACAGTCTCCTCTTAACAGTTGTTCTAGAGATGTGTCTGCTGCTAGAACTCTGAGTGGCATTGACCTGGTATCTAATCTGAGCCGCTGTTAACCTGCGATTTCTGAGGCTGGTGACTCGGATGAACTTATCCTCCGCAGCAGAGGTGACTCTTGGTGTTCCTTTCCTGGGGTGGTCCGCATGTGAGCCAGTTTCTTTGTAGCTCTTGATGGTTTTTGTGACTGCACTTGGGGACACTTTCCACCTAGAATATGACATATTTTCAGTTGTTTCACACTTTTTTGTTATGTCTATAATTCCACTTGTTAATTCATAGTTTTGATGCCTTCAGTGTGAATCTACAATTTTCATAGTCATGAAAATAAAGAAAACTTTGAATGAGAAGGTGTGTCCAAACTTTTGGTCTGTACTGTATATTGCAGGCAAACAATAATGAACATGAAAGGAATGAAGTCTTTTGCATAGGTCTCACTGGGTAAATATTGTATTTAGTCCAGACAATATGGAGTTTTGATCAGTAATCCAGTTATTGTTGCTTTGATTCAGCTCTGGGGTTTCAGAACCTCCTGTTCTGTGTGCAGCCCTTCCCTTCTCCTAGATGGCTGCAGGTTTATTTACCCTTTCTCTTCTCAGTCCAGTCCTGTTTGCAGCTCTATCCACATTTAACTGGTTGCAGTTCCCTGTGTGTAGAGAATTAGGGCCAATTTTAGAGGGGTGGCAGGCTGCAGATAATGAGTAGTGATCAGCACTTGGTTACTGGGCCTACACAAGGCTTGATCCTTCACTTCTTTTTCACTTCTATCATGTGGGCTCACTTTGAGCCTGGCCATATCTTGCAACTGTCAGGACTTAAGCAGATTGTCCAATTAACAGGATATGCCATACATAGCTGTTAGGAGAGGATCCCAACGGTAAGACCAAAAGCTATTTCTATATACAATCTACATTGAGATGGAAGAAGAAGAAAAAACACCCAGACTGGAACAATAAAAAAAGATATCGATAATATCCAAGTGGGGAAACAATATTGGGATAAATCACAATGCATTGGGGGTGGGGGGCCAGAGGAAAATTATGCTAGTACCATATAAAAGATAACCAAATAATTATCTTCAACCATTACTTCCCTCACTTAAGTTATTCAGACTCTTCATATACAAAATATTTTAGTAACAACTGTGGTGAACACAGCCTTACAGAACTGCAGAAAAGCAACACGCTTTGGAGGGTATTGTCCAGTGTCCCTCCTTCTTCAGGCATAACAAACTGATTTCAAGTACATAAACTGCATCACAGTTGGTCTGCGGCAGAGCACTGTCCCAGCTAGAAGCAATGCTAAAAACTTAACATTTGGCAAGGTGGAATGCAAATGGCATGTTAGCCAGTGGAATAAGTGTTGTGCTTTGCACTAAATCGCAAGGGGAAGAAGGAAGAATCAGGAATGGCAATCATGGGTGTTCTGTATATATGTCTAAATAATTAAACTGGAGGAAGTAATGGTTGGAGATAATAACGGACACCTTTTCACTGGCTGGAGTCTTCTTGATGGGTTAACCATGATTGGGGGGAACTAGTTAAATTTTCTTTGGTCCCCCCAATGCAGTGAGAGTTATCCCGTTATTATTTCCCCTCTTGGATATTATTGGTACCTTTTTATACTCCAACTTTTAGTGCTGGCTTTGTTTTTCTTGTTTCTTCTCAGTAATGAATACCTGGAAAAAGTTTGTATAGATCTGGGAAAATGCCTGCACCCTCCACTGTTTGGGGTGGATACCCTAGGATAGCAGAGGATTGTTATTTCTGCTTGGCTAAGGGGGTGCCCTTGCAACTCTTCATAGACATGGTGGCAATGAACAATTAGCACTGCAAGCTATCCTACTGTAACTTCTAAGTTATGAAAACAGCATATTCTAACAGTGCTACACTGTTTCCATACCTCTCTTTCACTTCCAGAGGATTTACTGTAACAGCATAGAACAGCTGGTTTAAGTCTTTTTCTAGTCCTTGCTACCACCACAGGACAAGTTGTTGGGGCCCCGTTATGGAAATAGATGATGGTCCCCCACCTATCAAGCATTTATGAATGTCTGAGATAGGAATACCCTTTCCTTCTGATAACGTCTTGATGCCTAAACTAACAGGAAACCTTAAAGTCTCTTGGTGTCCAGGCCTTGATAAATTATAGTTGTTTTCCTGGCAACAAGGGGAACATACACAATATTAGGCAGTGGTTTTAGTGTTATGGTTGATCAGTGGACATGTCTTATTACCTGAAGTTTATGGACCTTTTACTTATATCAAATTTGTATTTTAGGCCTGATTCTGGATAATGTGGTCAAAGAGACAAATCCAACCACAGCTCTGGAACTGGGCACATATTGTGGGTATTCTGCTGTCCGGATAGCCCGTTTACTGAAGCCAGGAAGTCGTCTGCTCACCATAGAGATGAACCAAGGAAATGCTGCTGTGGCAAAAGAGATAATAGCGTTTGCTGGCATGCAAGATAAGGTTTTTATCATGTTAGATATATATTAATATATTGTGTAGAGAAGACCATGACTATTAGGTAGCACTTCATCTCTTTGGTTGAACTTGATGAACATGTGTCTTTTGTCTGGAAAAAAAAAAAAATTAAAGAGTGTATGGGATTTTATTTTTCTACATATATACTTCTGTAATTTTATCATTTTGTTAGAGTACCTGTCATGATCTTATTAAATGTTATAATCCTCCCAGATCACTGCCCCATCATGATAAACCAACCCCTGCCTTTATTTTTATTATTGTTTAGCTTTCTACCTTGATATTGCTCTGTATTTTCTGCTCAGTCTCACAGACTGGGAAGGAGCATTACCCAGCAGGGATGACATCATCTGAAGCCATCAGGGGAGAACTGAGCAGTTCAGTGTGAGATTAGCTATGATTGGATTAGGCTGGACACACACAGTCTGTGCAAAAGATGGGGGGAAATGTGTTCTGGAGAAGTAGGGAGACACCTAGTGGCAGCTTTTTTTTAAACACAAATAAAACCTAGAAAATGTTATTTGTTTTTTACAAAGTACATTAGAAAGATTTTTTATTTACCATAAGGAGTGCAACAGCAAAAATTTGTTTAACAGCAAAAATGTAATGAGTGCCCATTTAAATGTCTTTTGCAATGGATCTAAACTGATCCTATTGAAACTTGATGGTTCTGATTTTTTTTTTTTTACTGCAAAGACACAACATGCATATTCTGGCCAGTAAAGAGTAATGTAAACCTGACACATCCTGTAGAATTTTTAGCAGGAAGAAAATCCAGAAATAATAAACACAGGAATTTTACAGTTTAGGTCCTCTACATCGGCTAATCAGTTCTGTCTCCCATTAATGGCCTTCTTTCTCCTGCATAAATACACTGATCAATGGTAATATCCCCACTGCAGCATTATAGATTCCTAGCATGCCACCTAATAATTAAAGGCTTTTAATATTAGATATTGTAACTAGTGGCATTCTGTTCATATAAGCCATATCATTCTAAAAACTGATGGCTTTCTGTGTTTTACAAATTCAACAGTCTAGTTAGATTAAGTTGTGTTCATGAAATAAAATAATATGTTATGTGACTTCTCCTCTGATTTCTCTACAAAAATTCCTGCATAAGTAAAAGTTGATAAATTAACAAATACAGTAATAAGTGAAGGTTGTAGTGCAGTTATTGCACATTTATAAATATCATCCTAGACTTTATTAAGGTGTGTGATTGTATCTAATATATTCAGTGCGGGGGAGAATGTCTTATATCTACAGACTAACAGAAAGTAATTCAACATCGTTATTTTCCAGGTAGAGATTCTGGAAGGCTCCACAGAGGTAATCATTCCGAGCCTAAAAATGAAGTATGGTGTGGATCAAATAGACTTTGTATTTATTGACCATTTCGGGAACAGATATACAGCTGACACTAAGTTACTTGAGGTAAGTAGGGTGATTTGTAATGGCAACAGAATATGGTTTATTATACCAATACAAGTAATCAGTATAAGGTCTCCTAAAGCTCATCAGCAGTCATCTTGATTCCTTTCCCTTATATTCTTGCACCCTCAACTTGGCTGAATCTGTGTTCTGAATGGAAAGAAAGGCAGATGTCTGGCAGTGGCTTTTCTCCCTGAGAACAGAAGACTTGGGTGTTTAAGATACAACATGCATGTTCCTTCTCTCCCTTTACATCTGTCATTGATGATTGGTAGGAGCTCCCCATACATATAAGATGGTTGGCCAGTCATGCTAAATGAGACTGTTTAAAGGGGTACACCATCCCTAAGACATCTTATCTCCTATCCAAAGGATAGGGGATAAGATGTCTGATCGCGGGGGTCCCCAGGTGGGTGCTGCATGAGAGATTGTGGGGGACCCCCGCAATCAGACATCTTATCCCCTATCCTTTGGATAGGGGATAATGTCTTAGGGCCGGAGTACCCCCTTAACCAATACACCTCTAGGGTGATGACGATATTAAAGCTGGATTTAGTAATGTAAAAGTTACAGTATATTTGCACAGGCAGGTTATCGGGCAAATGAACATTCCAGAGAACACACATTCCCAATTATTGTCCCGTGTAAAAGGTCCAACAAACACGCAAACGCTTGTTCGTTGGCTGATCATATCTTTTGTGCAGCCAATAAAATCATTCAGGCACACATTGCCATGTGATAACGGGATGTGTGGTTAATAATTATGAATGTGAAGGGGCACATGAACGATCCAGCGATAGTGGCCTGGCTACATTATAATTGACCTTGTGAAGCAGCAGTAAACGAGTGCCAATCACCAAGATCAGAACTCGTGTTTGGCCTGTGTAAAATGGCCCAAATTATCAATGGGCAGCTTTACAACCATTTCAAAAAAAATTGGCATCTTGTATTCCACCAATATACTGTATAAATAGATTACAAAACATGAATATGACTTCACACAGTTTTATTGCTACACTTTAGCAATGTATAGTATTTATGATGATTTTCATGCTTACTTGTGGATTCTTATTCCTCATGTACAGGAATGTGGCTTAATTAAAAAGGGATCTGTGTTACTAGCAGACAATGTTGTGTATCCCGGGGCTCCAGATTTCCTTAAATATGTCAGGACAAGTGGACGCTATGACTGCACAAACTATCCATCGCATGTAGAGTACACCGATAAGGAGGATGCCCTGGAAAAGGCTGTTTTTAAGGGCGAGTAATGCGGAATTACAGGAGATGGGCTATATCTGCATTAAACTAGAAATGAAGAAAAAATACAAGAAATTGTCAAAAACCAACCAAAGAAAAATATCTTACTGCCCACTTTTGATACAATTCTTGTTCTTATCATTTCACTAACACTTTTGTATTGTTAAATAAACATTGACCCTTGAACAATGATCTTTGAAGTAATAATAAATCACTGCACTATTGATACTTTTTGTGCCTTTGAAAGAGCTTGGGGCAAGGATTTTCAGTATATTACAATGTTTAACTACTTAACGCATACATCCAGCAATGTTTCGGCAGCAGGATATTCATTTTTTTTTTTTTTTATTCCTGGACAACTTGCCCAAGACTATCACCTTTGCATACATATTTGCCCATAGACTTGCATAGGACTTCCAGAAAATATGTATCCAGATAACTATGGGAGTGGGAAGTCTATAGTCCTAAAGTTACCTGGCAATTTATAGAAGATTTGGAATACTTTGAGTCAGCCATGTGCATATCTGTATAGCAATGACCCAGATTTATCAATCGGTATGAGGCAAACACTTATCTACATTGCCCACAGCAGCCAGTCACGGGTTAGGGGTCCGTTCTCGAATTGCTCTGGTAAAATGAAATCTGAGTTGTGATTGGTTCTTTTGTGCAAACCACATATTTGTCTCATTCAGATTGATAAATCTGGACCAAAGACTGCAAGGTACCAAAAACCAGAATGCCAAAATCCCCTCTCCTACTGTGATTGACAGTGGATATGAGACGTATGTGCTAATATGCTATGTATTATGTATTGTTTTTCGCAAACATCTCGACTTTGGTCTCATCTGTCTAAAATGACATTGGTCTAGATTTTGCTGCCCTAAAAGAAATTTTTTTTCCCACTGCAACCAATCACAGCTTATCTTTTATATCTTAAAGGGCTTTGGTATAGACAGTTGAGCTGTAATTGGTTGCTATTTGCAAAACAGACAGTTTTCATTTCAGGCAAATTAATAATTCAGATCCAAATTTGCAAACTAAAGCCGTGCTGCAATGTTTCTTTTAGAAAGAAGATTTTCTTTTGGCAACCCCATCCAAACAAGTCATTGTTGTTCAGGCTTTTACTAACTACTATATTGTGAACTTAAACATTTAACCTGTTATCTGAGGCCTATAGAATCTGAGATGTAGCTCTTGGATTTTATGCAATTTCTCTGAGCATTACACCTGTGTGACCTTGGGGTGAACATGCTGGGATGTCCACTCCTGTGATTGCCAACTGTCTTAAATCTTTTCCACGTGTGAATAATTCTCATTGTAGAATGATGGGCTTAACCCCTTAAGGACCAGGCCAATTTCCACTGTAGGACCAGAGCGTTTTTTGCACATCTGACCACTTTCACTTTAAGCATTAATAACTCTGGAATGCTTTTACCCTTCATTCTGATTCAGAGATTGTTTTTTCGTGACATATTCTACTTTATGTTAGTGGTAAAATTTTACGATTGCAAAATTGATGAAAAAATTGAAAATTTTGCATTTTTCTAACTTTGAAGCTCTCTGCTTGTAAGGAAAATGAATATTCCAAATAAATTATATCTTGATTCACATATACAATATGTCTACTTTATATTTGCATCATAAAGTTGACATGTTTTTACTTTTGGAAGACATAAGAGGGCTTTAAAGCTCAGCAGCAATTTTCCAATTTTTCACAAAATTTTCAAAAGCGGAATTTTTCAGGGACCAGTTCAGTTATGAAGCGGATTTGAAGGGACTTCTTATTAGAAATACCCCACAAATGACCCCATTATAAAAACTGCACCCCCGAAAGTATTCAAAATTACATTCAGTAAGTATGTTAACCCTTTAGGTGTTTCACAGGAATAGCAGCAAAGGGAAGGAGAAATTCAAAATCTAAAATTTTTACACTCGCACGTTCTTGTAAACCCAGTTTTTGAATTTTTACAAGGGGTAAAAGGAGAGAAATCTTCCTAAAATTTTTTATTTCTTTCGAGTAAGGAAATACCTCATATGTGTATGTAAAGTGTTCGGCGGGCGCAGTAGAGGGCTCAGAAGGGAAGGAGCAACAGTGGGATTTTGGAGAGTGAGTTTTTCTGAAATAGTTTTTGGGGGGCATGTCCCATTTAGGAAGCCCCTATGGTGCCAGGACAGCAAAAAAAAAACCACAAGGCATACTATTTTGAAAACAACACCCCTCAAGGAACGTAACAAGGGGTCCGCTGAGCCTTAACACCCCACAGGTGTTTGACGACTTTTCGTTAAAGTTCGATGTGTAAATTACATTTTTTTTTTCACTAAAATGCTGTTTTTCCCCCAAATTTTACATTTTTACAAGGGGTAATAGGAGAAAATTCACCCCAAAATTTGTAACCCCATCTCTTCTGAGTATGAAAATACCCCATGTGTGGGCGTCAAGTGCACTACGGGCGCACTACAATGCTCAGAAGAGAAGGCATCACATTTGGCTTTTGGAAAGCACATTTTGCTGAAATGGTTTTTTGGGGGCATGTCCCATTTAGGAAGCCCCTATGGTACCAGAACAGCAAAAAAAACACATGGCATACTATTTTGGAAACTACACCCCTCAAGCAACGTAACAAGGGATCCCCTGAGCCTTAACACCCTACAGGTGTTTGATGAATTTGGATATGTATATGAATTTTTTTTTTTTAACTAAAATGCTGTTTTTTCCCAAAATTTTACATTTTTACAAGGGGTAATGGTAGAAAATGCCCCCCAAAATTTGTAACCCCATCTCTTCTGAGTATGGAAGTACCCCATGTGTGGACGTCAAGTGCACTTTGGGCGCACTACAATGCTCAGAAGAGAAGGAGTCACAATTGCAAATGTTGCTGAAATGGGGGGGGGGGGGCAGGTTGCATTTAGGAAGCCCCTATGGTGCCAGGACAGCAAAAATAATCCACATGGCCTATTATTTTGGAAACTACACCCCTCAAGGAACATAGCAAGGGGTACAGTGAGTCTTAACACCCCACAGGTGTTTGATAAATATTCATGTGGGATGTGAAAATGAAAAATTAGATTTTTTTACACTAAAATGCTGGGGTTACCCCAAATTTTTCATTTTCACAAGTGGTAAAAGAATAAAATTCCATTGTAAATGTGTAAATACATATCTTTGGAGTAAGGACATACCTCATGTCTGGGCGTAAACAGCGTGCACACCGGTCTCAGAGGTGCCGGAGATCAGTCAGGGTCCTTGAGCTTTGGCTTTCTCCTATGGAGCCACAACAATGGGCCCCCCCCCCCTCAAGGGGCATTACATGGGGTAAATAACTGGGGTACACTAAATAACTAAAATGGGGTACAGTGGGACATAAAATTATAAAACAGATTATGTTCCCAGAATGATGACCAGAGCATAGCCAAAACTAAAAACTATACTCTGAATCTTCTTTCTGGGAATGTGATGTGTGTGGCCGTCCCTAACCTGTTGCCTCAAATGCGCACCCCGCTCAGGTGGAGAGAGAGCGCTGCGCATTTGAGGCAATATAAAAAGTCCCCGATGATAGTGACTCAGTGACCCATGACCCAGAGAAAATAATACCCCCCAGAGGTCTTATCAGTTTTTTTGGTTTTTTTTAGATAAGAGTTTTTTGGGCAATTTAGTGGTTTTATGGTGTTAAAATTTGCAATGTACTCTGGACTTGGTACATTGGGGTCAAATTATGGAAAATTAAAATGAAAAGGGAAAATGTAGTACTGCATGGAAGTGTGATACTCCCTGAAGCAGTTTTTAATGCAGAGGCCCGGATGATCGGGGCAAGTGTCACATTGATAGGTTGTGTCCTTCCGAATCCCCCTCCTGTTACACACAGTGTTGGCTTGGGACGATCCTGGCACCAATTACTTCAGTTCCTTGGGAAGCCCGGCCTGCTCTTTCCCGGTCGCCAAAGATCAGGACCTTTAGGACTTCTTCTTGGAACTGGAGGAATGTCCATGTGTTGCCAGCGTACTGGGACAGTACAAAAGAGTTGTACATGGCAACCTGTACCATATAGACCCCAACTTTCTTGTACCATACCCGTGTTTTCCGCATGGCCATGTATGGCTTGAGGACTTGATCAGAAAGATGAACTCCCCCCATATACCGATTGTAGTCCAGAATACAATCGGGCTTGAGGACCGGTGTTGTGGTACCTTGCACAGGGACAGGTGAGCTGCCGTTACCATGAATAGTGGTCAGCATAAGGACATCCCTCTTATCCTTATACCTGACCAGCAACAGGTTTTCATGGGTAAGGGATCGGGACTCACCCTTGGGCATAGATGTCTGGATCAAATTTAGAGGGAGGCCTCTCTGGTTTTTCCGCACGGTCCCACAAGCGGACGTGGATCTGGCAGCAAGGGATGTGAAGAGAGGGATGCTGGTATTATAGTTGTCCATGTACACGTGGTAACCCTTATTCAGCAATGGGTGCACAAGCTCCCAAACGATTTTCCCACTAACACCCAGAGTGGGGGAACAATCTGGGGGTTCAATACGGAAATCTCGTCCCTCATACACACTAAACTTGAGAGTGTACCCGGAGGTACTCTCACAAAGTTTATAGAGCTTCACACCATACCGCGCCCGCTTCGAGGGAATATACTGGCGGAAGATGAGTCTCCCCTTAAAACTGATGAGACTCATTGACCGAGAGCTCCCTGAGGGGTACGTAGGCCTCCAAAAATTTAGCCCCAAAGTGATCGATGAGCGGCCTCACTTTGTAAAGCCGGTCATAGGTGGGATCACTTCGGGGTGGACATGCCGCATTATCTGCATAATGGAGGCATTTCCGAATGGCCTCGAACCGCCTCCGTGTCATGACCATACTGTAAAGTCTTGTATAGAATGTCTCCACTCCAGTACTGTCTGACACTGGGTTTTTTGACCAGGCCCATATGCAGCAATAGGCCCCAAAATGTCCTCATTTCTGCTGCATCAATGGCGTACCATTCATTGGGCCTGGCCAAAACGGAATCAGGGTGGTGGGCGATGAACTGCTGGGCGTGCAGATTCGTCTGCTCCACCATCAGATTGACAATTTCAGTGAATCCAGAATTGTCAATCCGGATTCTGGAGTCGCCAACAAACTCCAGAATCCATGGCTGATAACCCTCTGGGGGTCTCCAGACAGGTTCACCGGAAGGGGGCTCCGGTAAACTTGTCTGGGGGGTCGGACTCCTAGTACGAGCGTCATCACCACTCACACTAGTGCCAGCCACTGGGCCACTATCATGGTGGGTGCTTGGCCTCGCCTGGCGGCGTCTCCACCACCGTACAGGGGACTCATCATCAGTACTAGATGATGAGAAGGACGAAGTAGAACACAGGAATGTAGGATCTGCATCGTCCTCACTGACAGATTATGAGTCGGAGGCAAGAAAAGCGCATGCCTCCGCTGCCGAAAATGCCTGGCGAGCCATCGCCTTTTTTCTACGGTGGCGGGGGGGGGGGGGGTTCAGGGGTGTGTGTGTGTGTGTGGGGGGGGGGGGTATGTACTGTGTGTGTGCTTGGTGTATACTATATATATGATAAAAAGCAGATATCCCGGCTCAATCACTGGTCTGGATGCTGGGCACGGAGTGGGTGTGGACCTCACCCGGATAAATCACGAAGAAAGAGAAGGACTCCAGCTCAGCTCAGGAAGATACGGCTTTATTCACATCAACGAGGCAACAGGTAACAGGGAGGAAGTGATGCGTTTCGGCCAGGTGCTGGCCGTAGTCGTTCAATAATTAGAAGTTCTAAGAACCCTTATATATGGTTCCGAGAGTGAAGGCAGGTGCTCAGGGACATATAATCACCGGCAAACTCTCATTCACGATCGGAGCCATTCACATGGGAAAAGACGCAAAAATATAAAAGAGTGTACATGTTCATGTTATAGTATAAACAAATAGTTAAAGGAAAAACATTTATTATATTATTTAAAATATATGAAAAAGTACACAATAAATAAAAATAGAAATATTGTTAGTATACTTGTGAGCAAGATAGTAAATGCGCATGAGAAACTTGGCAATACATGCAATAGCTCACAGAAGTATAAAAATGGATATAAAAATGAATGCGTTTTTCAATGTCCATGTGAACAGCGGTATAAAAAAAATATATTATTTATGATAAGAAAAAAATAAATATACCACCGTGCACATGGACATATAGAAGGAATTGCAGAAAGTTTGACTGGATGTAACAACAATTAATACAATATATAGAATTATTTTCTCATAAACTGAGATGAGCAAGAGAGGTTATATATGAAAAAGAGAGACAAAAACAACAACAACAAGTATAACCGCAAATTTTTAGAAAAAACCATTACAATATCAATAAAAATATATGGTATGTAAGATTAAGTTCAGACCGTAAATATTGATACTGTACTATATTAATAATGTAAAATTATATCCAACCTTTTATTAAGACCATTGGGGACCCTTGTGTCTAATTTTAGAATCCAATATATTTCCTATCCATAAGTTTTTTTCTATGGTCTCCTCCTCTTTTTGGACAGAACACTGTTTCGATTCCTTGTAATTTGATATTCGACCAGTTTCCAGCATGACATTCTGCAATGTGTTTTGAAATCATAGAGACATTTCTACTGTTAAAATGCGGAATGTCCGAAAGATGTTTTCTGATTCGTGTTTTCAGTGTGTTCGCGGTGCACCCTACGTACTGCACCATACAAGACTCACAAGTGAATAAATAAACGACATATTTCGTATTACAATTGATATATTGTTTTATCTGAAAAGAATCTTGATTGGTGCAGGACACAAAGGTGGAGGAAGACGATATAACTTCACAGCAACTGCATTTTCTGTGGCCGCACTTGTAAGTGCCTTTATATTCCAACCATGTTGGGTTGGACTGTGGTTTTTCAGAAAATAAACTAGGGGACAATCTTTGTCCCAGAGTGGGTGCTCTACGAGCCACACAACCGTAACCTCCTATTAAAGCAGGTGCAACCGTCGGATCCGCAAGTATGATAGGCATGTATTTGTTAATAATTTTACAAATAGATTTATATTGCATACTATAGGATGTGGAAAAAATTACTTTTCGATCCATTGTATATTCGGATTTGGGAGATTTTTTGCCACTGGAAAAAATCATATTAGTTCTATTTTTATTAAGGGCTGAGTTATATGCTCTGTCTATATTCCACCTTGGATACCCTCTCTGTAGTAAACGGTTTTGAATGTTATGTGCCTCATGTTCAAAATGTTCCACTTTCGTACAGTTCCTTCTGGCTCGTGTCATCTCCCCCATGGGTATATTGTTAACCACATGGGGAGGATGACACGAGTCTGCGTGAAGGATGGAGTTCACAGCAGTATCTTTTCTATATGTTTTAGTGTATATAGAACGTGACTGGATATCACCCACCAACTGTAGATCCAAAAAGGCAAAAAGTTATGTGATGGTGAACTGTAAAGACCAAACCCAAGGATCTACAGTTGGTGGGTGATATCCAGTCACGTTCTATATACACTAAAACATATAGAAAAGATACTGCTGTGAACTCCATTCTTCACGCAGACTCGTGTCATCCTCCCCATGTGGTTAACAATATACCCATGGGGGAGATGACACGAGCCAGAAGGAACTGTACTAAAGTGGAACATTTTGAACATGAGGCACATAACATTCAAAACCGTTTACTACAGAGAGGGTATCCAAGGTGGAATATAGACAGAGCATATAACTCAGCTCTTAATAAAAATAGAACTAATATGATTTTTTCCAGTGGCAAAAAATCTCCCAAATCCGAATATACAATGGATCGAAAAGTAATTTTTTCCACATCCTATAGTATGCAATATAAATCTATTTGTAAAATCATTAACAAATACATGCCTATCATACTTGCGGATCCGACGGTTGCACCTGCTTTAATAGGAGGTTACGGTTGTGTGGCTCGTAGAGCACCCACTCTGGGACAAAGATTGTCCCCTAGTTTATTTTCTGAAAAACCACAGTCCAACCCAACATGGTTGGAATATAAAGGCACTTACAAGTGCGGCCACAGAAAATGCAGATGCTGTGAAGTCATATCATCTTCCTCCACCTTTATGTCCTGCACCAATCAAGACTCTTTTCAGATAAAACAATATATCAATTGTAATACGAAATATGTCGTTTATTTATTCTTTTGTGAGTCTTGTATGGTGCAGTACGTAGGGTGCACTACGAACACACTGAAAACACGAATCAGAAAACATCTTTCGGACATTCCGCATTTTAACCCCTTAAGGACACAGGACGTAAATGTACGTCCTGGTGCGATGGTACTTAACGCACCAGGACGTACATTTACGTCCTAAGCATAACCGCGGGCATCGGAGCGATGCCCGTGTCATGCGCGGCTGATCCCGGCTGCTGATCACAGCCAGGGACCCGCCGGCAATGGCAGACGCCCGCGATCTCGCGGGCGTCCGCCATTAACCCCTCAGGTGCCGGGATCAATACAGATCCCGGCATCTGCGGCAGTTCGCGATTTGAATGAATGATCGGATCGCCCGCAGCGCTGCTGCGGGGATCCGATCATTCATAACGCCGCACGGAGGTCCCCTCTCCTTCCTCCGTGCGGCTCCCGGCGTCTCCTGCTCTGGTCTGTGATCGAGCAGACCAGAGCAGAAGATGACCGATAATACTGATCTGTTCTATGTTCTATACATAGAACAGATCAGTATTAGCAATCATGGTATTGCTATGAATAGTCCCCTATGGGGACTATTCAAGTGTAAAAAAAAATGTAAAAAAATGTAAAAGTAAAAGTAAAAAAAAGTGAAAAATCCCCTCCCCCAATAAAAAAGTAAAACGTCAGTTTTTTCCTATTTTACCCCCAAAAAGTGTAAACAAATTTTTTTATAGACATATTTGGTATCGCCGCGTGCGTAAATGTCCGAACTATTAAAATAAAATGTTAATGATCCCGTATGGTGAACGGCGTGAACGAAAAAAAAAAATAAAAGTCCAAAATTCCTACTTTTTTAATACATTTTATTTAAAAAAAAATTATAAAAAATGTATTAAAAGTTTTTTATATGCAAATGTGGTATCAAAAAAAAGTACAGATCATGGCGCAAAAAATGAGCCCTCATACCGCCGCTTATATGGAAAAATAAAAAAGTTAGGGGTCATCAAAATAAAGTGATTATAAACATACTAATTTGGTTAAAAAGTTTGTGATTTTTTTTAAGCGCAACAATAATATAAAAGTATGTAATAATGGGTATCATTATAATCGTATTGACCCTCAGAATAAAGAAAACATGTTATTTTTACCATAAATTGTACGGCGTGAAAACGAAACCTTCCAAAATTAGCAAAATTGCGTTTTTCGTTTTAATTTCCCCACAAAAATAGTGTTTTTTGGTTGCGCCATACATTTTATGATATAATGAGTTATGTCATTACAAAGGACAACTGGTCGCGCAAAAAACAAGCCCTCATACTAGTCTGTGGATGAAAATATAAAAGAGTTATGATTTTTAGAAGGCAAGGAGGAAAAAATGAAAACGTAAAAATTAAATTGTCTGAGTCCTTAAGGCCAAAATGGGCTGAGTCCTTAAGGGGTTAACAGTAGGAATGTCTCTATGATTTCAAAACACATTGCAGAATGTCATGCTGGAAACTGGTCGAATATCAAATTACAGGGAATTGAAAGAGTGTTCTGTCCAAAAAGAGGAGGAGACCATAGAAAAAAACTTATGGATAGGGAAATATATTGGATTCTAAAATTAGACACAAGGGTCCCCAATGGTCTTAATAAAAGGTTGGATATAATTTTACATTACTAATATAGTACAGTATCAATATTTACGGTCTGAACTTAATCTTACATACCATATATTTTTATTGATATTGTAATGGTTTTTTTCAAAAAATTTGCGGTTATACTTGTTGTTGTTGTTTTTGTCTTTCTCTTTTTCATATATAACCTCTCTTGCTCATCTCAGTTTATGAGAAAATAATTCTATATATTGTATTAATTGTTGTTATATCCAGTCAAACTTTCTGCAATTCCTTCTATATGTCCATGTGCACGGTGGTATATTTATTTTTTTCTTATCATAAATAATATTTTTTTTTTATACCGCTGTTCACATGGACATTGAAAAACGCATTCATTTTTATATCCATTTTTATACTTCTGTGAGCTATTGCATGTATTGCCAAGTTTCTCATGCGCATTTATTATCTTGCTTACAAGTATACTAACAATATTTCTATTTTTATTTATTGTGTACTTTTTCATATATTTTAAATAATATAATAAATGTTTTTCCTTTAACTATTTGTTTATACTATGACATGAACATGTACACTCTTTTATATTTTTGCGTCTTTTCCCATGTGAATGGCTCCGATCGTGAATGAGAGTTTGCCGGTGATTATATGTCCCTGAGCACCTGCCTTCACTCTCGGAACCATATATAAGGGTTCTTAGAACTTCTAATTATTGTACGACTAAGGCCGAAACGCGTCACTTCCTCCCTGTTACCTGTTGCCTCGTTGATGTGAATAAAGCCGTATCTTCCTGAGCTGAGCTGGAGTCCTTCTCTTTCTTCGTGATACTATATATAATGGTGTGATTAGAAATCACACACAGTTATATGGGGAAAAAAGCGCTGCGGCCCAAAAAAAATGGGGGGCCAAATGCAGCACCCTGAACCCCTAATAGGGCCCGGGTCACACTGAAAAACTGTAGAGGACCCTTGGGGACCTATTAGGGGCTCAGGGGGGGGGATTTTTTTTTTTACTTTTATAAATTTTTAACACCTACCTGTCCCTGGGGTTAATCTGTCCCTGCTCTAAGGGGGATCTTTGGTCCTGTGGGGGCTCCGATCTTGCAGAGGGGGGGGTCCCTGGCTTTCTCCAGAAGCTCTGACCGCTGACTGAACCCATCCAGTGGCGGGAGCTGCAGGAGGATGCCGTTAACCCCTCCTCTGATGGCTGCTATTGGCCGTCCGGCCAATAGCGATCCTGGGGGGGTGACGAAATCGTCACCTCGCCATTGATACAGTGGGTGATAGGGGGTGACCCGCATCACCGGAATAGCCAAAAATCGCAAGTGTGAATTCACTTGCGGTTTTCTGTGATCGCCTACATGGGGGGGGGGGGGGGTCGGACGACCCCCCTGGGCATTTGCGCGGGGTGCCTGCTGATCGATATCCCACGGGCGTACAGGTGCGCCCTTGGTCCTTAAGTACCAGGGAGCAAAGGCATACCTGTACGCTCTTGGTCCTTAACAGGTTAAAGGGGTACTCTGGTGGAAAACTAATTTTTTTTAATTTTTTTTTTTAATCAACTAGTGCTGGAAAGTAAACAGCTTTGTCAATTCTATAAAAAAAATCGTAATCCTTCCAGTACTTCTCAGCTGCGGTATGCGCCACAGGAAGTTGAGTTCTTTCCAGTCTGTCCAAAGTGCTCTCTGCTGACACTTCTGTCCATGTCAGGGTCATTGCTGATCCTCTTTGGCATTGTGTTACCACAACTAAAGACCAGCAGATTAATTACAGATCTTCCCCATTGAATTCAATGGGGAATTCTAAATTAGCAGTTGTTGCAGATGGAAAATGCTGCAGATCTGTAATTCATTTTAGCTTTTTTTTTTTCTAACAATTTTTATTGTTATATCAAAGCATAAAATAAACAATGAAGCAATGAGATAAGTCAAGAGATCCAAGATGAAATAAATAACATAACCAAGAATATTGTACAGATTTCGCCTACAAAACCTAAACTGCAGATACTAGCAGCTGGAGATGCCATCAAGCACCAGCAGTTGACTTACACAGTGCCAAACCGAGTCCATTCTGGTGGGCCTGTAGTGCACCAAACTAAGTCTCTGGCGCGGTAGCCAGGTTCATCATGTAATTCATTTTAGTTTATTTCTCCCTACAACATTAACAGAAGCTGCTCCCAAATCCAAAGTGGCAATTACATACTACACTCCTCAACAATGAAATTGCAACACCAAAAAGGAAAAGTCTTAGAGCTAAGGAAATCACAGTATCTATAGACATGTTAACAATATGCCAATGATAAAAAATATTCATAACATTTTGATTTATTCAGTATGGAGTATAAGCACCATGCGGGAGATTTATCAAAACCTGTCCAGAGGAAAAGTTGCCCAGTTGCCAATAGCAACAAATCAGATAGCTTATTTCACTTTTAACAAGGCCTCTGCAAAATGAAAGAAGCGATCTGATCAGGCAACTTTTCTCCTGGACTGGTTTTAATAAATCTCCCCCCATGTGCACAAATACTTGCACTTACATGCCTTGGCATGCTATCAATCAGGTTATTAATGGTTGTCTGAGGAATGGCCTGCCATACTAATTGCACTTGAGCAAAAAAAAAAAAAATCATCAAGATATGCTGCTGGCAGCTACTTTTGCAATCGCAGACCAATGGCATTTCAGATGTGTTTGATGGGAAACAAGTCCGAAGTCGCTACAGGCCCTGGTAGCACCTGTAGGCCACGGAGGCTGCTTACAGTAGCACGACCAACATATGGTCTGGTGTTGTTGCATGTCAAAACTGCTCCTGGGCCGCTTCTGAGAAATATCCATACCACTAGTTCCATGACCAGAATCAATGTCACGTCGTGCTGTTAGTGTGAATGAAGACAAAAGGAGTCTGGCAACTGTACATTATGCCATTCTAAATCTTAATTTCGAGAATAGGGCCAGTTTGACATTACCTTAATAAAGGCCTTTACATGTCATTGCCCACAAAACAAAATTAACATTCATATGCCCAAACCACGACAACTTTGATCACTAAAATTATTTGAGGTTGGTCAAGGTGTGTGCCAAAAGAGACAGAAAACTAAGGGCATAAAGATCATTCAGCTGTATTGCTATCCAGACCCCCACATACTTCAACCTCCAAGCCATTTAAAAGAAAAAGTTACCTAAAGGCCAGAAATCACACGTGGGCAAAGCCTTGCTTTACAGTAATTAGCTTTGAAGTTACTGACTTGATCAGGGCTGGAAAGGCTATAATTTTTTTTAGAAATAAACAAAAGGATCTGCATAGAGGACCAGATTGCAATGCAAGCCAGGCATCCTAATGCCAACAATGTCAGAGGAGCTTTTAAATGTCACTTGCCAGCAACACATCCATATCAATTTAAGAACCTGCTGGATACTGGAGTCTCTAATGTGGTCAAATACTCCTCTATTCTACCACTTGCCTAAAGTGCACAAAGTTACCCCCCCCGGTAGACCTACTATTGTGGGGATAAACTCACCCACCTCTAATCTCTCCCAATACATACACATATTACTCCAGAAATATGTTATCCAACTCCCATCATACACCTGTGATACCATTGATTTAATTAAATATGTTATTGATATTGAATGGAAAGATGTCTACACGTTTCTCATGATGGATATCACTTCGTAATAGACCATTATTGAGCACAAGTTAGGAATTTCTTCTGTGTCCCATTTTTAACAGGCAGATCCCAACATGCCCCAAATACAGCGCCACATTACAGCACTTTTTTTCTATTTAAAGGGGTACTCCGCCCCTAGACATCTTATCCCCTATCCAAAGGATAGGGGATAAGATGTCAGATCGCCGCGGTCCCGCTGCTGGGGACCCCAGGGATTGTTGCTGCGGCACCCCGCTGTCATTACTGCAGAGAGCGAGTTCGCTCTGTGCGTAATGACGGGCGATACAGGGGACGGAGCAGCCTGACGTCATGGCTCCGCCCCTCATGACATCACGGCCCGCCCCTTAATACAAGTCTATGGAAGGGGCGTGACGACCGTATTTTTATTGTGAAATTCCCAATAGGTCTGATGTGTCACATGACCCTCTTCCTATTAAAAAAACAAAAGTTGGATTCAAAATGGCCGACTTCAAAATGGTGGCCATGGTCCCCACCCATCTTGAAAAGTCCCCCCCCCCTCACATATACTAATGTGCCACAAACAGGAAGTTAATATCACCAACCATTCCAATTTTATTAAGGTGTATCCATATAAATGGCCCACCCTGTATATTAAAAGCACTGCAGGGGGGGGGGGGGAGACATATAGCCTATATATCTAGCCCCCCAGCGCATTTATAATATGCCCCACGCAGCGCATTAATAAAAGATATGACCCCCGCAGGCGCATTAATAAAGATATGACTCCCCGCCAGCACATTAATAAAGATATGACCGCTCGCCGGTGCATTAATAAAGATATGACCCCCCCGCCGGTGCACTAATAAAGATATTACCCCCCGCCGGCGCATTAATAAAGATATGAATCCTCGCCGACGCATTAATTAAAATATGACCCCCCCGTCGGCGCATTTATAAATATATACCCCACGCAGCACATTTATAATGTGCCCCCTGCAGCAGATTTGTCATTAAAGGAGTACTCCGGTGCAATTTTTTTTTTAACTCTGTGTCCGGGCTGCCAAGCGAAACAAAACAAACTTTAACTCACCTTCCTACGTTCCCCAGTTGCACCGATGTCCCATTCTCCGGTCACCGGCCGCAGCAGTGTCCCCCTGTGGCCGGTGATACGCTGAGCGTCACGTGACTCTTCGACTTAAAGGAAGCGGAAGAAGTCGGGGACCGGAGAACGGTGACATCAATATCAGCGCAACGGGAGAACGTAGGAAAGTGAGTTAAAGTTTGTTTAGTTTCGCTTGGCAACCTGGGCACATAGGGTCAAAAAAGGAAAGAAAAAAAAAACAACGCACCGGAGTACTACGTTATTCCACTTTGGCTCAAACAACGACAGATGAGGCAATCTGACACTGATGTACCTTCATCAAGTTTGGAGACACCTGTGATGCGAATTGCAGGGCAAACCTTAGTTTAATTATTTCCTCTTTTCTATGAGTATCCTTAATTTTTGTCCAGGTGAGTTTCATTATAGTTTTTTTTTTTATAATTCTGTTAGACCATTTAAAAGCAATGTCTTATGTTCATCAGTTAATTTTCTGAAAATATATATTAATTATTACTTTTGTCAGTTTACAGTTATTTTGGGGAGCATTGTGAGTTTTTTTTTTGTCTTTAATTGGAAGGGTACCAAAAATCTGAACACTATGCGCAGCAGGCATGCGTCTACAGATACTGGTGCAATAACTTGAATGTTACTTTTTTTTATTTATATAGTAGAGGGCCTTAACTCTTAAAATAAGCTTTTTCATTTAATAAAAAACATTTTTTTGCAGAATTTTTGTATTTATTTATATGAAAGACTATATGTTAGGCCCAAGGCCTGATTATGGAAACATACATGTGTTTTTATTGTATCTGTGTATAAACTAAGACCTGGGGGTGAGAGGTCAATCAGACTGTGGGTTTGTGTATTGCATTTTATTGGGGGTCTGGCTGTTTGGTATCTCCTTTGAAGTCATGCACTTTGGTCCCATCATATAATCAAACAGATAAGGGGTCAGGAAGAGAGATGCCCCACCTGGTGGGATCAGAGGGGAGGGGGGGGGGGAATGGAGTTTCCCTCCAAAGAAGCAGATAAGACTTAAAATGCTGGACTCAACTGTTGTTCAAGGCTGTGCCAGAAGCTGACAAGAGCTGGACTCTCACTGACAAGGGCTGCTATACCATCATGCTGTAAGAACTTCATTTTTGTTTTCTGAACTTGCCTTGCTAAACTCTTTTATATATTTTTATACCTGTATGTCATTTGTTTCTGTATTTATATATATATATATATATATATATATATATATATATATAGCACTGTGATACCTTTTATCAGATTAAATGTTTAATTAATCAGCTCTGGTCTTTGATCTCTAAATATATGAGCTCACCTTTCTGAAGGCAGCTCTGGTGGAAACACGTTTATCTAAGGGTTAATTTGGTGACTTGCTGGGACTAGTAGTGGATACCCAGAGGTCTGGTGGCCTTAACCCTTGCACCATCACACTTTCTCTAATGTCTTGGCTGGACCAATAGGGTGTGATCGTGACAACTGGTGGCAGCGTCGGGATATATTTAGAGATTTTTAGTGCTTGCTGGATTTTACCTGTAGGGAAATCTTAGCACTAAAAAGAAATTGCATACATATTCTTGTGTGTAAATTCCAAAGACAGAGCTCAGTGCTGGTTTAAAAGACATACAAAAAGAGTGCAAGACAGTTCTGTCCTCCCCATCTCCTATTTTACCTCCTCTGTCTCATCTCGGAAATATGGAGGCATATCGCAAGCAGTCCAAGTCTGCACTGGAGCTAATGTGCCAAGAAAAGGAGATCCCTACTGCAGGAAAGAACAAGGAACAACTTATTGCTGATCTTGTGTTGTATGATGCCCGTGCAGAAGAGCTGAGTGACATGAGAGAAAGTCCTACAGCTGGAACTCCCATTCAAGGACTGATATCTCCTGGGGAATACAACATTACTCCCCATTAGGACAGTACTCCACATGAGGCCTTGGTCTCTTATATGCGGACTGCCTTACAACACCTTGGGAATGTGGATGCCAATATAAAACTCCAACTGCTTCTCCAGTACCAAACTGCAGAGAGAGAGGCCCAGACACGAGCCGCAGAGAGAGAGGCCCAGGCACGAGCCGCAGAGAGAGAGGCCCAGGCACGAGCCGCAGAAATAGAGGCCCAGGCACGAGCCGCAGAAAGAGAGGCCCAGGCACAAGCCGCCGAAAGAGAGGTCCAGCGGAGGCATGGACTGGAGGTTCTGAGGCTGAGAGGGGATGCTTCATCCGCACAGAGTGATGTGCAGGATCAATGAGACCACAAACCCTGCTTGGAACATTTCCCCATGTTGGAGAAAGATAGTGATCTGGATGTGTTCCTGAGGGGATTTGAAAAGGTTTGTCGGCAGTTCCATCTACCTAAGGAACAGTGGGGACGATATCTAACCCCACGGCTGCGAGGGAAAGCTCTGGATGTGTTTGCTTCGCTTCCCTCTGAAAGTGACCAGGACTATGAGGCAATAAAATCTGCCCTGCTAAAAAGTTTTAATCTGACTCCAGAGGCTTATCGGAAAAGATTTAGGACTTTGCAACAAAGCGCCACAGAAAGCTGCACTGAACATGCAGGTCAGCTAAGGACTGCATTCAGGCAACGGACTGGGGGCCTACAAGTCGCTACCTATGAGGCCCTGGAGGACTTGATGGTCCTGGATCAGTTTCTCCAAACACGGAGCTTTGAAGCCAGACAGTGAATTTTGGACCGCAAGCCCAAGACAGCCATGGAAGCAGCAGAACTAGGAGATGACTTTGCCAACAACCGGGCGCCAGCAGCAAAGCATGGATCTGCCCAAGCTGGAGCAAGAACCTGGAGGGGAGCCACACAACCACAAAGCACCACCAGGGCAGCCGGGAAATTCTTGCCATCATCTCCAAAAGCAACAGGAGCCACATTGGGTCAGGGCGACACCCGCCAATGTTACAGATGCAACAATATTGGGCACCTGAGTGCCACTTGCCCCAACAAAAAGAATACTCCACCAGTAGCTGGAGGACACACAGCCGATCTTCTGGTGTCCGGAGCGGTGGAGAAAAGAGCGGATAACCTGCAGAGTGTAACTGTGGGTGACCTGGTGACAGTGGGTTTGCGAGATTCTGGAGCCTCCTTTACCTTAGTGCGGCCTGAAGTGGTGGATACAGAGGACATCATCCCTGGAAGAACCATGGCTTTAAAAGGAATTGGAGGTGTGCGGCCTGCTGTGCCCATGGCTCGTGTGTACCTGGATTGGGGTACAGGCAAAGGTTTGCGGGAGGTGGGAGTCTCTGAGGACATCCCTGTTAATGTTCTGCTGGGGAATGATTTGGGTCGGATGCTCTATCATTATGCTCCAGAGGACACTACCTGCACACCGGATGGGCTAGGAGAGAGCCCTGTTCATTCTGAGGTACTGTGCGATACTTTGGGAGACACAGCAAAATGTGGTAACTGGGAGGGAGTGCAGGGGATTGATAATTGTTTACCTGTGGCTGAACCAGTAATGTTTTCCAAAAGTGAAATGGGGTGTATTGTGACATGTGGTGACAATGCATTGCCAATGCCAAAACCTAGTGGAGATGGGCTAGGGGGAGGGGTTGGTGTGCCCCTGGTGACATTTAAGTATGAGGGACCAGCAGTGAGTGCTACACCCCAATCCTGTGAGCCTAAGGAGGAGGAGGGAAGAAGTGATAGCCCTGTGTATGATGCCTGTATTGTTATGTCTGGAACTGAGGGGGAGGAAGGTAAACCCCAGGGAGGCATACCAACGGTGGCAGTTGTTATGCATCAGCAGCATGCCAGGGCTGCAGCTTTAACAGGAAGGGAGGATGTTGATGCAAGGGGCAAGCTGTGCGACTTGCAAGCCCCAGCAGAGAAAGGTGGAGATGCTAGTTCACCTGGGGGAAATGTGCTCCCTGATACCACAAGATGGGGGAGGGAAATGAGCATTTCCGGGAAGCTCTGCGCAGTGACCCTTCCCTTGAAGGGCTGAGACAACGTGCTGAACATACAGGTGTTGTCACAGATGGGCATCTGGTATATTGGGAAAATGATATCTTGTACTGGGAGTCCCTTTCCAAAGGAATGCTAGGGGCCCAGGAGAGAGAAAGGCAGTTAGTGGTTCCTAGGCAGTACAGGAAAGAGCTGCTGAGGTTGGCCCATGAGACCCCCCTGACAGGACATTTGGGAGTGGCTAAGACAAAGTCCAGGTTGGCACACAATTTCTACTGGCCGGGTATGGGTACTGCTGTTGCCAATTATTGTAGATCTTGTCATGTCTGCCAGAGGGTGGGTAAGTCTGGGGATGTTACTCTTGTTCCCCTAGTTCCCCTACCAGTCATATCTGTACCCTTTGAACAAGTGGCAGTGGATATTGTGGGACCTCTAGCTATACCCAGCAGCACAGGGAAACAATTTATTCTCACTGTGGTGGATTAAGCAACTAGGTACCGTGAAGCTGTTGCCTTATCCTCTGTCTGGGCAGATAAGGTGGCAGATGCACTGATCAGTATATTCTGCAGGGTGGGGTTCCCCAAAGAAATGCTCACTGATCAGGGCACCCAGTTCATGTCCAATCTCATGCAAAGTCCCTCTAACAAAGTGAATGTACAGCACTTGGTAGCAAGCCCATACCACCCCCAAACAAATGGTCTCTGCGAAAGGTTCAATGGCACCTTGAAACAAATGCTAAAAACATTTGTAGTCTCAGAGGGCAGAGACTGGGAAAAGTATTTACCCCATCTGTTATTTGCTTACAGGGAGGTACTCCAAGAGCCTACAGGTTTCTCGCCCTTTGAGTTATTGTATGGTTGCAAAGTGCGGGGACCCCTAGATCTAGTTAGGGGAGAATGGGAAGGGGGGCTACATGCCCCTGAGACTTCTGTGGTGGAGTATGTTCTGAGATTCAGGGACAGGATGCAGACATTGACTTGGCTGGTACAGGACAACCTCATAGCAGCACAGTCCAGGCAGAAGTACTGGTATGATCACAATGCAAGGGACCGGGTCTATGAAGTGGGACAGAAGGTAATGGTTCTGAACCCCATCAGGCAGAATAAGTTGCAGGCTGCCTGGGGGGAAGCAGGCTGCCTGGGAGGGTCCCTTCCCCATTTTGCAGTGCCAAGAACCCACCACATATGTAGTTGCCCTTGATGAGAAAGGTCAGAGGCAGAGACAGTACCACATTAATATTGCATATTACGACCCTGAGAAGGTGGTACTCAGTGTATGTAGTGCACCAGAGGAAGGACTGGGTAGTGATCCCCTACTAGACCTAGTGGAGGAAGCTAAGAGCCAGGGATCCCTTCAGGATGTGGAGCTCAATCCACAGCTCTCAGATGAAAGGAGGAGGCAGCTTAATCAGGTACTAGGCCCCTTCAGTGCCATCTTTGCCTGGGAATGCAGGGCCTGTGGTGTCAAGAAAAGAAATAGATGGTTAAGGGAGACAGATCTATCAGCCTGGAGAGGCCAGATCTCTCTGTCTCCATCTTAAGGGGGAGGTGTCAGGCCCAAGGCCTGATTATAGAAACATTAATGTGTTTTTATTGTATCTGTGTATAAACTAAGACCTGGGGGTGAGAGGTCAATCAGACTGTGGGTTTGTGTATTGCATTTGGCTGTTTGGTATCTCCTTTGAAGTCATGCACACTGGTCCCATCATATAATCAAACAGATAAGGGGTCAGGAAGATAGATGCCCCACCTGGTGGGATCAGAGGGGAGGGGGGGGGAAAGGAGTTTCCCTCCAAAGAAGCAGATAAGACTTAAAATGCTGGACTCAACTGTTGTTCAAGGCTGTGCCAGAAGCTGACAAGAGCTGGACTCTAACTGACAGGGACGGCTATACCATCATGCTGTAAGAACTTCATTTTTGTTTTCTGAACTTGCCTTGCTAAACTCTTTTATATATTTTTATACCTGTATGTCATTTGTTTCTGTATTTTTATATATAGCACTGTGATACCTTTTATCAGATTAAATGTTTAATTAATCAGCTCTGGTCTTTGATCTCTAAATATATGAGCTCACCTTTCTGAAGGCAGCTCTGGTGGAAACACGTTTATCTAAGGGTTAATTTGGTGACTTGCTGGGACTAGTAGTGGATACCCAGAGGTCTGGTGGCCTTAACCCTTGCACCATCACACTCTCTCTAATGTCTTGGCTGGACCGATAGGGTGTGATCGTGACACTATAGTATATATTACATAAACAGAAACTGCCTGTCAATGACAGACAATTTACCCAAAGATTAAAAAAAAAATACCTCAATAAAGATACCTTCTTGAGGTCTCATCTTCGTTCAACATATAAGTCTATGGATCACTTTGCAGTGGAGGGCAGTTCACACAGGCTGAGCAGTCATCCTCTACACTCTCTGCAGTCTTCCTCTATGCTCTCTGCACTTTCAGAGATTAGCTAATGACTGGTTTATCCTCCTTTGGTAACCTACTCTATTTATAAAACACGGCTGGACCAATGCATCAATAAAAAAACTTTCTATCTTTTGTCTCAGCTCCAATTCTCATAGCCTATAAGCTGTCATGAGCAGGGTCCTCACTCCTCCTGTTTGAATGTGTGTAATATTGTAATCATTTATTCATTATTTCATTTTTTGTATCTATGATTCCTGAGGGGAACTAGGCATTTTTTCTCTTGTTGTAGTGGTGCTTTTTTTTTTTTTGTAATTATTTATAATTTTGCAAACACAAAATAAACAAAACAATATAACAAAACTCCAGAGAGCAGAGCACCACAAGTGCGCCCAGACTATATAAGATATAAAGTCGGAACTCACTTAGAGAAGTGCAAACATAATAGCAATACATCAGCATAGAGAGTGATTCCTTAAGTAAAACAATGATATTAGCCAGGAAACGGGCCAAATACCAAGCCCCTGGAGCAGAACAGCCCAACAATAAATGACCCAATCACACCCCATACATACACCCCAGAACACCCTCCGTCCCTTCACTTAGACTGCAATAACCACCCACACTTTCTGGGGGGATCCCACATGCTCCGAGGGAACAACAGACTCCCCCAAAATCAACAATGGCATCCAAACCTTATTGAACTTTTTGGGGCACTTAGGACTGATATACAGGGTTCTATACAGCGGGACATACTTATTAACCAAATTAAACCAGCGGGAAATAGGAGGAGGGGAAGTATCCTTCCAGGCCATAATCACAACCTTACTTGCACTGAACAAGAGGAATTGGATAAGAATATGCCTATGGGAGCCTGACTCAAGACCATTAATCAGCCCCAACAGACAAATCTCAGGGTTAAAAACAAAGGGAAACTCTAGATGGTCTGCAAAAAACTGCATCACTGCCCTCCAAAAGGGAACTCACAAGGGCAACTCCATACCGGATGCATAAAGGACCCTCTATCAATCACACATCAAAAACAGACATCCGAATTGGAAACACCAATATGAGTACAACCGGGGTATAATAAAGACTGAGAATAAACCTGTACTGGATAAGCATATCTCTGGCACTAACCACTGTGGCATAATATGTTGTTGCCACCTCCTTCCACTGCTCCTCTGAGAGCTCTGGCATATCCTCCACCCACTTCAAATTAGGCCAAGGCAAAGGGGTCTTGACCAACAAACTGAAGCAAGGTATACGCCTGCATTAGTGGCTTAGAGAGGTCGGCGGTACCCAGTAGCAATTTCATTTCAGAAAAAATGGGGTCACATCCAAGGAATGGCATGTCTCAGCTGGAGATACCAAAAATAGGCACTCCGCAGGAAATTATAAAGGTCACACATGTCCACAAAGGATGGGAAGGAATAAATCTCCCCAAACATGTGCATAGCAAATTTGACCCCATGGGAATTCCAGAACCCAGCCGCCTCCAACTCCTGCAGGCACTCCAAATGAGGCTTTCCCCACAGAGGTGCTGTAGGAGAAACTGCTGGCTGGGGGAAGCTCCCAGAAACCACTGACCACACCGCCGCCACTGTTTTAATAACAGGCAACAAGGAAGAAAGAGTATATCTATATAAGACATCTGTTAAAGTCTCATATGAACCCATGACAGCACCTGCCAGAGCTGTAGTCACATTGGAGAGATCCAGATCGATCCACCAGGCCATGTACCCCAGCTGAGACGCTAAGAAATAATTGTACATATTTGAAGCTGCTAAGCCGCCCCGCTGTTTCGGCGCCTAGAGTAGTGCCTGACTCAGTCTCAGAGGTTTGTCCTGCCAGTAGAAGGATCTCACAATACCATTCACTTTTACAAAGAAACATTTGGTGGGATCACAGGCGACCGTTGGAAAACATACAGAAACTTAGGGAGATAGATCATCTTTAAGATATTAACTCTGCCTGCCAACAATAAGGGTAAGGATGAACATGACCATGCCTGCAGCCGTTCGGGGGTAGAAGACACAATAGGATCCAAATTAAGTGCCAGAATATCACCAAGACATGCAGAGACCTAAACACTCAAATACCGAAACTTATCAACCACTCAGAGACCATTGGAGAGAGAAGGTGGAAGAACAACTGTCTTAGAGAGAGGCATCAGGGATGACTTCGACTAGTTGACCTGCGGGCCCGAAAGGGAGCCAAACTGGCCGAGTAGTTCAAACAACACCTCCAAGGAACCCTCCACATCAGCTAAATACACCAAAGTGTCATCCGCATACATGGAAACCTCCTCCAAGGGTCCCCTGTGCAACCCGCATATAGAAGAAGAAGCCCGGATAGCAGCTCCCTGCGGCTCCACAGCCAAGTGAAACAAAAACGGGGATAACGGGCAACCCTGACGTATACCCCATCCCAAGGGAGAAGACTCCGACACATCTAAATTTGTACGTATACGGGCCAAAGGGCTGTCATACAGCTACCACACCCAAGCTCTACATTTAGGGCCAAACCTTAGAACACACAACAGGTGCCAGATATACTGCTATTCCACAGAGTCAAAGTCTTTATAGATATCTAGACTAACCACATACCCCAGAGAAACATCCTCTGCAGGCGCAGCAATACTGAGCTGAAGTCGCTTCACATTAATATCAATAGCCCTGTCCGGAATGAACCCCATTTGGTCACGATGAACAACAGAAGCAATGACCCCCTTAAGCCGATTAGCCAGAATTTTAGCCAGGATTTTAATATCAACATTGAGAAGAGAGATTGGGCGATAAGAGTCTGGCACAGTCGGATATTTGCCTGTCTTAGGAAGAACTACAATTAGCACCTCCCTCATAGAATCCGTAAAACCCCGAACTCAGAAGCAACACTAAAGAGAATCAGCTAAATTGGGACCAACTGCTCCTTGTTCATCTTATACCAATCCCCCACTATTCCATCTAAGCCCGGAGTCCTCCCTACAGGTAAAGTATTAATAGCCAATGAAACCTCCTATGCTGAGAAATGGGCATCTAATGCTGAGGAGAGGGCCACAGTCAAGGGAGTATGAGGCAGGGCCCACAGGAAAGGGAGGAGACCAAGAAGGGATTCAGGGATTGCGAAGCATAGAGGCCACTATAAAACTCCTGAAAAAATGCCATTAATCGCTACCGGGTCAGACTCCAACACCCCATTCGGCCCCCTAATACAGGGAATCCAAACCACTGGCTTGTTTTCCCTAGCCAAATATGCCAACAATTTCCCATTCTTATCCCAAAATTCAAAGAGGGCAGCTTCCCTATCCACCATTTTCTTTTGAACCCCCATCTTCTGCAAAATCAAGAAGGCTCTTAGCCCAAGCCTGTTCCATTGCAGGGAAGGATCCCACACCACTGCCGCCTCTAGCGACCCAATCTCAGTCTAGTATAGACAGACACCAAATTAAAACTAAAGGAGTGTAGAGAACAGTGTAGGATAACAAAGCGACCGAACTGGCAACCTCGGAAATTAACAAAGGGAGCGACTTAGACACCAATATAGATACCCCTCTCGCAGGAGTAGAATAAGAGTGATAACCCCTCTTAAGAGCCAGGACATTCTGTCCCATAATATGGGTTTCCTGGAGGCAAATTAAATGTGGAGAATGATGCTTGACAAAGTCCAGACAGAGGGCCCTTTTAAATTTAGAATTAAGGCCCCTGACATTCCAGCTGACAATCTTAAGGGACCCCATCATGACCAGTGATAGCAAACAGACACAGGGTAAAAGTATCACGCGAAGAAAACCACCACAAGGGAGCTCTGGGGCACATTCTGTGAAACACCAAGAACTCTAGCAACCTCTCAACAATCCCACTGTACTCCCGCCTCCCCAGCTTATAAACAGGAATCAATATTAACTTAGCCCAACTTACTAAGGCCACCACCCAACTGGAAAGTCCCTAAATAGAGAGTATTGTGAAGCACCCATGCATAAGGAGATCCCTACCACAGGGGAACCTACCTCCTTAACCTAGCTACTCAAGGGGGCCACAATCTTGATAGTAGAACTGGATCAGTCCAGAGAGGAGACCGCTGGAGCCGCATCCACCCCCTGCAGAACTTCAGCAGAAGAAGTAAAGAACTTCGTGGAGGCTCCATCCACAACTCTCAGGCGAGCTGGAAACAGCATGGCATAGCGATATCCTTTGGTGCGCAGCCGGAGACTAACTTCCATAAATTTGGTGCGCTACTTCCTCAGTTCCAGGGAGAAATCCAGATAGAAGGCAACTCTACAGTCATTGAAGCGCACTTCACCTTAAATGTAGACAGCCCACATATGATCTCTAAAATGCAATAAGTTGGCCAGAAAGGACTAAGTGGACCGCCAAGAGAAGGCGGCCTAGCCAGCACCCTATGTGCCCGCTCCACAGTAAAATATGGTGAGAATGTGCCAACAGGCTAGATTTAAGCCAAGATTCCAGGAAGACCACAGGATCCTATCCCTCAGCTTTTTCAGGAAGACCCACCAGCCGAATATTATTGTGCCGTAGCCGATTCTCCAGGTCATTGGCCCTCTCGAATACAGACTTAACTTGGCGCTGAAGTGTGGCTATCTGTTCTGGAATAGGTTGCAGGGTGTCCTCCACCGAGGAAACTCTGGGCTCCACCTCTCCTGCACACTCTCTTAGCTTTTGCGTTTCAAGGCAAAGGACCACGAAATCTTGAAGTTCATCCACCTTAGAGACCATCAGGGTCTGACAGAAGTTGAAAGCTGACAGTATGGTGGCCCAGTATGTGATAGGGTTTCCCTGTACCTTTCCTGCCCTGTCAGGCAGTGTCCCCAGGGACCCCTGCAGTTGTTTCCCTCATGTAAATATGTTGTGTATTATATTGTGTGTTATATCTTTAATTAATGTACTACTTGATTGTTGTGACCAGCTGACCCCAAAGGTGACCTATGGGCTCCCTGCTAGTTTCCCCCATATAAACCCTGGGTGGAGCTAGCTTCTCTCTCTTGCTCCTGAGGTCCAGTGCAGTCAAGTCGTCTTAGAGTGTGTCCAGAGCATTGGAGGCCTTAAGTCAAGTTCTGCAGCTACAAGTCAAGTCGTGCAGCCTCAAGTCAAGTGCAAAGTAAGCTTAAGTCACAGTCCTGTCAGTCAAGTCTTTTGTCTATCCAGCATGGCCTGCACTAAATTCTCGTGTCTACTACAAGTCCCAGCAAACCAGCGAGGTCTCTGTGTCATTGGTCTCCTCCTTGGGCTGTAGCTGTACTGCATAGACTGTAACAACTGTCTACCATGAGTAAAGCTACCGTTGTCCATAACTTGGCATCGGTGTCTTCATTGCCCCCGTGCCTAGCCCAGGATCCAGAAGTATAGCTTCAGGTGGTTAAGGCTAAACCATGCCCTAGCATCACGAACACAAGGGCTTAATACTATTTGCCTCATGGGATACAAAATCGGCCCTGCACCACACACCCCGCCATTACCACACCAGTATCTCAGTAAACTTCTGATCCACAGACGCAGCACTATATGGAGCGCGCTCAGGAGAAAGAGGCCTCTCCGGGCTGGAGGAGCCTTCAAATAGGGGTAATGAAGGTGCCGGAGATACACGCCCGCCTCCCCCGGAAGGCCTGGTAAAAGAGCCGTAGCTGCATGGGCAGAGACCTTGGAGACCAGCTGTGTAGGGGCACAGGACTCTCACTGGGACTGCCTTCCAGGCTGGGATCTGCTCTCATCAGAGGACACATCATCATCCAAGGATTGTCCGGCTGCCTCAGCGGGCAGCTTGGATTCTTTTGCCTTGCCACATGAGCCTCCCATAACAACAGCGTAAGTCCAGGCAATATGAGACAGGAGTTGGAGTCCGCAGAATAAATACCAGGAGATAGGAGGACACAGCGGAGCTGCAGAACCACAAGTCCTAGCAATTTCACAGAAAACCAAGGACAAGAAGTGCACTCCAGGAGGACAGGGCAGGTGCAGGAGACCCCCAGGCAGATAACCCTCGGAGAGATAGAAGCAGTCCAGAATCAAGAACTCACCAAGCACCTAGGGGAGAGATGACTTGCAGAAGGACCAGCCCTGAGGAGCAGCCTCTGGACACTGGAGCAGCAGGCTAAATCCAGAAGCAGAGCGCAGGAGGAGAAGGCCCTGACCAGCGGCACCAACAGCGTCAGCTCCCAGTGCTCACCCTCCGGAGCTCAAGACCGGAACAGCACCCAGGAAGCCAGTGGACTTCCAGCCGACAGCTGGACCCCAGCCAGGTAAGTGACTGCCCACAAGATGGCAAAAGTCAGGAGAAGTTAGCTGGGTCAGCGGGAGCTCAGCGAAGTTAGCTGGGTCAGCGGGAGCTCATCAAAGTGTGTCTTGCAGCATGCGCATGCAGGCCACGCCCCTCGTAGTGGTGCTTCTAAGAGCTTCTTAGTTGTTTTAAATGTCCTGTTCATCCAGTGCTCTAAATTTTTTCTTTCCACTGTGTAATATTGTAATCTCCGATACTTGTCTTTATTTATACCCCCCAAATTGTTAAGTGCTATGGAATCTGCTGGCGCTATTTAAATAATTATTATGTTCACACCTAGAGTATAGGTTGCAGATGTCATTGAAGAAAGTCTCGAGCATGTAATCAGTGAGTTTTTGGGTACATTCACACAAGCGGACCCACAGCATATTTTACACTGCAGATCCGCTGCATGGTGGCTTTACATGTGCCTGCTTGGGATGGCATTACACCGCTATGAGCAGACACACTGAAGTGATGTGCGAGTCACTGTGCATGCACGGTGTACTCGCACACATTGCGGCCACTCCCCCTGCTTCAAGATCTAGGCCAAGAGCTGCCGCGATGTGTGAGTATACTGCGAATGCACGCTGCGACTCGCACATTGCAGTGTGTCTGCTCGTGGCGGCGCATTGCCATTCCGAGCAGGCACATGTAAAGCCACCATACAGTGGTCCTTCAGCGGCAAATGCGCAGCGTATAATATGCTGTGGGTCCGCTCGTGTGAACGTACCCTAAATATTTACTTTATTCCTCTTTTAATCACTGGACACATACGCTATGTGTGAATATACCCTAAATATCCTGTGTCTCAGACGAAAGCACCTTTCACACAGTGACCTGCAGTGTGCGTTGCTGGTTTTTGTCCCAACATCACCTGAACGCTCCAATGTTATACATAAAATGTGTTTTTTTTTTCTTTTACTGGATGCCTCTGTATGAAATAGCAGTCTGCTGCACTATTACTTGCAATAATGACACCTGTTGTGCCATACTTTTGGACTTTGTCATGCAGCATGCCCAAATGACATTGTTTAAGCTTCCTGCCACTGCAAGTTCCCAGGAGGTGGGATCTACTTGTTAGATGCTACGCTGTTCCTGATCCCTTCTCAGCTCTGACATATCTAGCAGTTTCCTGATTGAATACTAGAGCTCTCATAGCTGAGATGTGGGACCAGGAAAACTCTCAGAAAGTTCTGGACACCTAACAATAAAGGTCAACCTCCTGGGCTCTTGCTGCTACAGTGGCTGTAAGCCTAAATGCTTTTCTTGGTCACGCAAGCTGCATATTTAGGTCCACGGTTATGACTGCACTCCCCTCCCCAACATCTGTATAAGGCTGTTAGCAGACTTGATAGCTATAAACTGATGACAAACCAGCTTTATGTTAACAATTGATTGATTAAATTATTTTGTCCACAGGAAAGTCAATGATTTATTGCTTCATTAGCATTTTTTCGGACAATTATTCACAAGGTTCTTGGCACACAATTTGATCAAACTGTATAAGCCAAAAATCTCAATGCTTATAATTCAGCATCTTTCACTTTCCATGAATGAGCAGTTGAGTTATAAGTGTAAGTTACATAGAAATAAACCAGTAATGTTAAACAGTTGATGTAAATATCATCCCTTCAATAAGTCTCAAATGTAAATTCTATTTAAAAGGCAGGTCATTACTATTAGTTTGTGTTTTAGCCACACTACAGTAATCCGGCAACAATTTGCTAAATTCCAGCAGAGTACTGCAAATTGTGTTAGAATATTATAACAATGTACTAGAGTGCAACATATTGTACAGTATTTTTGCATAGTAACCACAGTGTTAGGTTTTTATAGGCAGTGTTATTTTAACAAAATGTTGCATTAATCAGTAGGTAAGGCAAATGTAAGAACCATTGTAAAATACTGTTCCCCACTTTTGAGGCTACTTTTCTGCCCCCTCCTCAATTTTTACTCTGAAAATAACAGCTCAGTTTGGGAGAGACCATCTTGTAAACAAGTTAATGAAGAGGGGGCGAGTGAGGAGGAAGATGGTAGTGAGAGAGTCAGAAGCCTGGGGAGAGAAAACACAAGAACTTAAGTAATTGATCTCACCCTAGGGTTTGGTTTGACTGCTTGCTACTACCCTTTAATGTACTCCCTGCTGCTGCTTTCCAGGGTGTACTATAGAGATAAACGGGAACAGCATCTCTTTTTCTTTGTATGTGCAGTGTATGGGAGACATTACTGAGGCTAGGCTACACCCATTAGCTAAGGGATAACTGACAATTACAGATGTCGCCTGCAAAGCAGAAATCTGGCAAGAAATGCCATATATCATGCCCTATATGCCAAATTATATAATGGCAAGCAAAAAAATGGTACTTCTCACGTACACATATCCTGTTCACATATCACGTACACGCTTATCCTGTAATGACAGGTACATGTTTAGATTTTTATACATGGTTTGTTTGATATATGTAAATGAAAATATATTCTGCCATTAGGGCATTATGTATTTGGAATTTTTTCACATTTCTCCATAGATCTTAGAAATTGTAGTTTATTTTTTACAGCCCTACAATTTCCTGTGTGAGCTCTGATTTCTTTCAATACTTGTACACAGCCCATGTAAATTGTTCCCTGCAAACTGTCTTTTCTACAGCCTGTGTGAGCTGCCCTCCAAGGTTTTCCTCCCCCGTTTACACATTTAGCTGGTGTGAAACAACCTCCCACTCTCTGCTGCTATCTCTACCACTGAGAGAGTAGAAAGCCTGTCTGACAGAATTATCTTTCTCTGACTTGCATTTAAATTGTAGGAAATGTTTAATGGAGACAATTTAGAAAGTTGCTTTAACCCCTTAGGGACTCAGACCATTTTCACCTAAAGAATTCAGCCCTTTTTTGCAATTCTGACCACTGTCACTTTATGCATTAATAACTCTGGGATGCCTTTACCTTTCATTCTGATTCCGAGATTTTTTTTTTTATGACATATTCTACTTTAACATAGTGGTAAATTGTTGTTGTTACTTGTATCCTTTCTTGGTGAAAAATCCCCAAATTTCATGAAAATTTTGCATTTTTCTAACTTTGAAACTCTTTGCTTGTAAGGAAAATGGACATTCCAAATAAATTATGTATTGATTCCCAAATACAATATGTCTACTTTATGTTGACATGTTTTTACTTTTTGAAGACATTAGAGGGCTTCAAAGTATAGCAGCAATTTTCATTCACGAAAATGTCAAAATCTGAATTTTTCAGGGACCAGTTAAGTTTGAAGTGGATTTGAGGGGCCTTTCTGTGAGAAATACCCCATAAATGACCCAATTATAGAAACTGAAACCCCTCAAAGTATTCAAAATGACATTCAGAAAGTTTGTTAACCCTTTAGGTGTTTCACAAGAATAGCAGCAAAGTGGAGGAGAAAAATCTAAATCTGCATTTTTTACACTAACATGTTCTTATAGCCCCATTTTTTCATTTTTAAAAGTGGTATAAGGAGAAAAATCCCCACAAAATTTGTAGCCCAATTTCTTTCGAGTATGGAAATATCTCATATGTTGACATTAAGTGCTCTGTGGGCTCACAACATGGCTCAAGAGAGAAAGAGCAACTGTGGGATTTTTTAAAACAAATTTTGCTGTCATGGTTTTTGGGGGCCACGTTGCATTTAGTAAGCCCCTATGGTGCCAGAACAGCAAAATAAATAAATAAATACCCACATGGCATACTATTTTGGAAACTACACCCCTCAAGGAACGTAACAAGGGGTATAGTGAGCCTTAACACTTCACAGGTGTTTGCCAACTTTGCGTTAAAGTTGGATGTGAAAATGAAAAAATTGATTTATAAACACTAACAATTGTGTTACCCCAAATGTTTCTTTTTCTCAAGGGGTAATATGAGAAAATGAACCCCAAAATTTGAAGCCCAATTTCTCCCAATTAAGAAAACACCCCATATGTGGACATTAAGTGCTCTGCTGGCGCACTACAGGAACATAAGGAGCGCCTTTGGACTTTTGGAGAGAGAATTTTGCTGAAATTAAAGTCGGGGCAATGTGCATTTACAAACCTCCCACGGAGCCAGAACAGCACATAAACACCCCCCCCCCCCCCGCCATGTGACACTATTTTGGAAACTACACCCCTCCAGGAACATAACAAGGGTTACAGTGAGTACTTACACCCCACAGGTTTTTGGAACAGTGGGCCATACATGGAAAAATGTTATTTTCTTTACACAAAATTTCTGGGGTTACCCAATTTTTAACATTTTCACAAGGGGTAATGGGAGAAATTAGGTTACACATTTTGGAGGGCTTTTTCTTCTGACTATGGAAATACTGTGAGGCAAAAAAGTATTTAGTCAGCCACCAATTGTGCAAGTTCTCCCACTTAAAAAGATGAGAGAGGCCTGTAATTTTCATCATAGGTATACCTCAACTATGAGAGACATAAAGAGAAAAAAAAATCCATAAAATCACTGTCTGATTTTTAATGAATTTGTTTGCAAATTATGGTGGAAAATAAGTATTTGGTCACCTACAAACAAGATTTCTAGCTCTCACAGACTATCTTCTGTAACTTCCTCTTTAAGAGTCTCCTCTGTCCTCCACTCGTTACCTGTATTAATGGCACCTGTTTGAACTTGTTATCAGTATAAAAGACACCTGTCCACGACCTCAAACAGTCACACCCCAAACTCCACTATGGCCAAGACCAAGGAGCCGTCGAAGGACACAGAAACAAAATTGTAGACCTGCACCAGCCTGGGAAGACAATCTGCAATAGGCAAATAGCTTGGTGTGAAGAAATCAACTGAGGGAGCAATTATTAGAAAATGGAAGACATACATGACCACTGATAATCTCCCTCGATCTGGGGCTCCACACAAGGACTCACATTGTGGTGTCAAAATGATCACAACAACAGTGAGCAAAAATCCCAGAACCACATGGGGGGGGGGGAGGGGGGATCTAGTGAATGACCTGCAGAGAGCTGGGACCAAAGTAACAAAGGCTACCATCAGTAACACACTACGCCAGGGACTCAAATCATGCAGTGCCAGACATGTCCCCTTGCTTAAGCCAGTACATGTCCAAGCCCATCTGAGGTTTGCTAGAGAGCATTTGGATGATCTAGAAGAAAATTGGGAGAATGTCATATGGTCAGATGAAACCAAAGTAGAACTTTTTGGTAAAAACTCAACTCGTCATGTTTGGAGGAGAAAGAATGCTGCGTTGCATCCAAAGAACACCATACCTACTGTGAAGCATGGAGACGGAAACATCATGCTTTGGGACTGTTTTTCAGCAAAAGGACCAGGACGACTGATCTGTGTAAAGGAAAGAATGAATGGGGCCATGTATCGGGAGATTTTGAGTGAAAACCTCCTTCCATCAGCAAGGGCATTGAAGATGAAACGTGGCTGAGTCTTTCAGCATGACAATGATCCCAAACACTGCCCTGGCAATGAAGGAGCAGCTTCGGAAGAAGCATTTCAAGGTTCTGGAGTGGCCTAGCCAGCCTCCAGATCTTAACCCCATAGAAAACCTTTGGAGGGAGTTGAAAGTCTGTGTTGCTCAGTGACAGTCCCAAAACATCACTGCTCTAGAGATCTGCATGGAGGAATGGGCCAAAATACCAGCAACAGTGTGTGAAAACCTTGTGAAGACTTAAAGAAAACGTTTGATCTCTGTCATAGACAACAAAGGGTATATAACAAAGTATTGGGATGAACTTTTGTTATTGACCAAATACTTATTTTCCACCATAATTTGCCAATAAAATTCTTTAAAAATCAGACAATGGGATTTTATGGATTTTTTTTTCTCATTATGTCTCTCATAGTTGAGGTATACCTATGATGAAATTACTGGCCTCTCTCATCTTTTTAAGTGGGTGAACTTGCACAATTGGTGGCTGACTAAATACTTTTTTGCCCCACTGTACATCCACAAATGGGGTAACGTGCTCGGCAGGTGCACAACAAGGCTCAGAAATCATAGAGGTCTGTTTGTATTTGAGGCCTATGGCATATCAGTAGCTGATGGTTACATACATTCAGAAGATAATACAAAAATGAAACACCCACATGTGACACCATTACAGAAAGTACCCACCCTGAGGAATGGGGATAGGGGTAAAGAGGACATTTTGAATGCACGGGTGTTTCCTAAATTCATTTTCCAGGAATGGATGATGGGTAGCTTTTGAAAATTGAAATTTTCAACCTATGCTCTGCTTCATCATCCTGTGAACTACTAACATGTGACTCCTAATTGTCGCCTGGAAATACGACAGAGCTTATAAGCGAGAACTCTTCGCATTTGAGGCCAATGTTTCTTACGGATCTAACAGTTACATACATTCAGAGGAAAATACAAGAAAGGAACACCCACATGTGAGCCTATTACAAACAGTACACCCCTAGGGAAGGTGTATAGGGTTGAAGTGGAGATTTGGAACAGATTGGTGTTCGCTAAATTTATTTTCCAGTAATGGATGAAGTGTAGTTTGGGGAAAATGAAAACTGCAATTTTAGTACTGATATGCCAATTATTTTCCCAGAATGATGACCCAGAGTATAGCCAAAAGTAAAAATGATGCCCGCTCTGAATTGAATCCTCATTCTGGGAATGTGATGTGTGTGGCAGTTCCTATTCTGTTACCTCAAATGCGCACCCCGCACAGGTGGGAAGAGAGCGCATTTGAGGCAACTGCAAACCCCCAAAGCTGTAGACTCTGTGTCCCATGACCCATTTAAAGAAAGAAAAAAAAAAAGATATCAGGGGTATTGGGAAATAATTTTTTTTTATTTCTTTTTTGGGGTGGGGGCGGTGTTTGGTTTTAAAATTTGTAAGACCATGTACTCTGGACTGGTACATTGGAGTCAAATTCTGGGGAATTAAAATCAGGTAAAAATGATTAAAATTTAGTGCTCCATGGAAGTGTGATACTACCTGAAGCAATCCTTAATGCAGAGGCAGAGAATGATCGGGGCAAGTGTCGCATTGAGTGGTGGTATCCTTCCGAATCTCCCTCTTGCGACACACACTGCATTTTTTTCTGGGATCGTCCCTTCTTTCGAGTGTGGAGGACCTCACCTGGAAATTGGCCGGGGACGATCTGGGGAACCAAAGTTCCAGAGGTGCTCTGACCCGCTCCTTGGCGGTCACCAAAGATGAGGGCCTTTAGAACTTCCTCTTGGAACTCCAGGAATGTCTCTGTGTTGTCAGCGTACTGGGACAGTACAAAAGAGTTATACATGGCAACCTGTACCATGTAGACCGCAACTTTTTTGTACCTTTCCCTGTGTTTTGCGCATGGCATTATATAGCTTGAGGACTTGATCAGAAAGATCAACTCCCCCCCCATATACCGATTGTAGTCCAGAATACAATCGTGCTTGAGGACCGGTCCCACGGTACTTCGCACAGAGACAGGGGTGCTGCCGTTCCCATGAATTGAGGCCAGCATAAAAGGACAATCCTCTTGTCCTTATACCGGACCAGCAACAAGTTTTCATGGGAAAAGGCACGGGACTCACCCCGGGGGATAGCAGTGTGCAGGGGATAGGAAGGAAGGCCTCTTTGATTCTTCCAGACTGTCCCACAAGCGACCGTGGTTCTGGCAGCGAGGGATGTGAAGAGAGGGATACTAGTGTAAAAGTTATCCACGTGGTAACTTTTGGTAACTTTTATCTAGCAATGGGTGCAAAAGGCCCCAAACACCCAGAGTGGGGGGGGGGGGGGGGGACGGGACATTCTGGGGATAGCAGTGTGCAGGGGATAGGAAGGAAGGCCTCTTTGATTCTTCCAGACTGTCCCACAAGTGACCGTGGTTCTGGCAGCGAGGGATGTGAAGAGAGGGATACTAGTGTAAAAGTTATCCACGTGGTAACTTTTGGTAACTTTTATCTAGCAATGGGTGCAAAAGGCCCCAAACACCCAGAGTGGGGGGGGGGGACATTCTGGGGGTTCAATACGGGAATCTCGTCCGTCATACACTATAAACTTGCAAGTGTACTCTGAAGTACTCGAAAAGTTTATACATCTTCAGGCCATACCGCGCTCACTTGGTTGGGATGTATTGCCGGAAGCTGAGTCTCCCCTAAAAGCTGATGAGAGACTCATCAATAGCGACCTCCCCTCCAGGGACATAGGCCTCCCAAAATTTGGCCCTGAAGTGATTGATGACCGGCCTGATTTTACACAGGCGGTCATACGCGGGATCAGTTCGGAGGGACATGCCGCATTATCAGCATAATGCTAACATTTCCGAATGGCCTCGAACCAGGGACGGGTCATGGCCATACTGTAGAGAGACGTCTGGTAGAGGACGTCCTCACTCCAGTAATGCCTGACCTTTGGCTTTTTAACTAGACCCATATGCAGCACGAGGCCCCAAAAAATGCTCATTTCGGCTGCACTGACTGGGAACCAGCCACCGGGCCTAGCTACAAAGGAGCCCAGGTTTGCAGTGATGAACTGTTGGGCATACAGTTTTGTCTGGTCAACCATCAGATTGACAAAGTAGTCACTGAAAAAAACCCTGAAACAGTCCATTTCAGTGAACCAGACAATGTCAATCTTGATTCCTGAGTCGGAATCACTCAGGAATCACGGGCTCGTGGTCCGCTGGCTGAGTCCAGACCAGTCACTAGTATGAGCACCAGGGGGACTCATACTAGCATGGGGCACAGGGTCAGGAGCAGAGGAGGTTTGCGTTCCCGCATGGCGGCATCTCCTCCGCCTTGGTGGCTCAGCATCAGAAGAATAAGAAATAAGGAAGCTGGGGTCTTCCTCGTCCTCTGTGGCGTGTTCAGTGTCGGAGGCAAGTATGGCATATGCCTCCTCTGCTGAAAACGCCCTGCGGGCCATTTCCCTGCTCTAGTGGGGATGGGTGTGTGTGTGTAAGTGTATGGGGAAAACTTTATTTGTGTATGTGCTGTGTGTGGTGTGGTGCGAGACTCCATCCCTAACCCGCCCTAACAGAAAAAATATAAACTAAAAAGGAAAAAAATAACTTTTTTTTTTAAATAGACTTCTAGGGCAAAAAAAGCCCTGTGCCAAAAAGAAAAAAAAAAAGAAAAAGAAAAAAAGCATTTACCTAATCAGTGGTGTGCGCAATGTTTAGCACTTGGTGGGGACAGGGAGTGCAGGAGTCAGTGGGGGGTCTGGCCACTCAGCCCAGAACAGTGGCTGGTGGCACGTACAGACCCCCACACAGAATAACCGAAAAATAAAATTAAAAAAACGCTTAACCCCGAAAAAATGCACCCGTCTGAACCCAAAAAAACACTGATCAATGATAAGTCACTGACAGCGGTGGGCCAGGCTGCACACAGAGGTAAATTATATAATGGCAAGAAATAAATGCTACGTCTCATGTACACATAAATGATTGCTTATCCTGTAATGACAGGTACATGTTTAGATGTACCATGTTTACATGTACCATTAGGGCATTATGTATTTGGGATTTTAAATATCATGAAGGCAATGACACCTTCAAAAAAGCATGTTTTCACATTTCTCCATAGATCTTAAAACTTTAGTTTATCTTCTACAGCCCTACAATTTCCCGTGTGAGCACTGATTTCTTTCTATACTTGTACAAAGCCCATGTAAATTGTTCCCTGCAAACTGTCTTTTCTACAGCCTGTGTGAGCTGCCCTCCAAGGTTTTCCTCCCCCGTTTACACTTTAAGCTGGTGTTAAACAACCTCCCACTCTCTGCTGCTATCTCTACCACTGAGAGAGTAGAAAGCCCGTCTAACAGAATTATCTTTCTATGAATTGAATTTAAATGGTAGGAAATGTTTAATGGAGACAATTTAGAAAGTTGCTTTAATTCTCATTCAGAAAACAAACTTTGGAACTACAATTTACCACTTTTGGCAGGTTTATTCTAATATAACAAGTCACAGGAGATTTTCTAGCCTGACAATATGGAGACAATATCATCTTTATTAAAATAAAATAAGATAAGATACTTTACTTGTGATATCTTTCCAAAATTACATACGTAGAATCATCACCCACATCCATAATTGTTGCAGTATAGATGCTATAAAACTTGGATATGATCAAATAAAGACCAATGAGGTCACAATAAAGCAGGGTTAAAAGAAAACATTCAATCATATTTTTATTAGAGCATTTCCCCTTCAAAATCCATAATATATTGTGAAGATTTTTCTCTGCAGATTGTGATGCATAATACTCAAAAGTGAAAGAAAAATCAATAGTTTAAAAACATTGCTGCAGGTCTACAACATTTCCACAGAAAGCACTGTGGATTTTGACATCCCCATTTACGTAAATGAATTTGGAAAGTCTGAAATAAATGCACATAAATGTCAAATCTGCACAGCAGGTAAATTTACGCAGATTTTTTTGTAGCAAATGAATGATTTATAAAACAGAACTTAAATAAAAATGAACATCCATGGCTGACTTAGCCTAGGTTCACTCTACATTTGCTATTAGTTATACACTAAACAATCATATACACATATATTTAGATACATCTGCCTCTGACGTCCAACATACATACACACCTTGAAGTGAACCTGTCTGCAGGAACACAGGAGTGTAAATAAGCCAATGGCTAGTCATTAATTTCATACCAGGCATACAATTTATTATTTTAATAGTTACATAGTTAGTATGGTTGAAAAAAGACATACGTCCATCAAGTCCAACCAGGGAATTGAAGTGAAGGGTGTAAGGGGATAAGGGAAAGGGATATAGTTTTATAATTCTGCATAAGCATTAATGTTATTTTGTTCCAGGAATGTATCTAACCCTGTTTTAAAGCTGTTAATTGTTCCTGCTGTGACCAGTTCCTGAGGTAGACCGTTCCATAAATTTACAGTCCTCACGGTAAAGAAGGCGTGTCGCCCCTTTAGACTAAACCTTTTCTTCTCCAGACGGAGGGAGTGCCCCCTCGTCCTTTGGGGGGGGGTTAACCTGGAACAGTTTTTCTCCATATTTTTTGTATGGGCCATTTATATACTTATATACGTTTATCATATCCCCCCTTAAACGTCTCTTCTCAAGACTAAACAATTGTAACTCCTTTAATCGCTCCTCATAGCTAAGATGTTCCATGCCCCATATTATGAATAGACCTTTTCAGAGATAGAAGTAGTTTTGTTAATACACAAAGTAGGCTCAAGGAGATGTTCTTCAGCATTGCAAGAGCCAAGGTAAGTCCATCACATGTCCCCTTTTATCAGGGCCGCCTTTAATTTTGATTGGACCCTGGGCAAGAAATTTTTTTGCCCCCCCCACACCTAACCGACTGACACACACTTAGGCTAGGTTTCCACTTGGTTTTTTTTCTGGCAGTTTTTGGAGATCTGCCACTGCAGTTTTTGAACCAAAGTCAGAAGTGGAGCCATAAGGGAGGAGAAGTGTAAGTCCTTCCTTTATATGTCCTATGCCTTTTGAATACACTTCTGGTTTTGGCTCAAAAACTGCAGTGGCAGTTTTCCAAAAACTGCCAGAAAAAAAAACAAGTGGAAACCTAGCCTAACAGACGTATACTTACAGACATACACTACAGACGTACACTTACAGACGTACACTTACGGACACACACAAAGGCTAAGTTTCCACTTGGTTTTATTTCAGGCAGTTTTTGGATATCTGCCACTGCAGTTTTTGAGCCAACGTCAGAAGTGGATCAATTTGGGAGGAGAAGTGTAAGTCCTTCCTTTATATTTCCCATTCCTTTCAAATACACTTCTGGCTGTGGCTCAAAAACTGCAGTGGCAGGACTCCAAAAACTGCCAGAAAAAAAACCAAGTGGAAACTTAGCTTTACAGACACACAGTACAGACAGATAAACTTAGACACACACTTACAGACATACACTTACAGACACACACTACAGACAGATACATTTACAAACACACACTACAGACATACACTTACAGACACACTACAGACATACACTTACAGACACACTACAGACATACACTTACAGACACACTACAGACATACACTTACAGACACTACAGACATACACTTACAGACACTACAGACATACACTTACAGACACTACAGACATACACTTACAGACACTACAGACATACACTTACAGACACACACTACAAACAGATACATTTACAAACACACACTACAGACATACACTTACAGACACACTACAGACATACACTTACAGACACTATAGACATACACTTACAGACACACTACAGACATACACTTACAGACACTATAGACATACACTTACAGACACACTACAGACATACACTTACAGACACACTACAGACATACACTTACAGACACACTACAGACATACACTTACAGACACACTACAGACATACACTTACAGACACTACAGACACACTTACAGACACACACTTACAGACACTACAGACATACACTTACAGACACTACAGACATACACTTACAGACATACACTTAGACACACTACAGACATACACTTACAGACACTACAGACATACACTTACAAACACACACTACAGACATACACTTACAGACACACACTACAGACATACACTTACAGACACACTACAGACATACACTTACAGACACACTACAGATAGATACATTTACAGACACACACTACAGACAGATACATTTACAAACACACACTACAGACATACACTTACAGACACACACTACAGACATACAGAAACACCGGAGTGATGTCTTATCTCTCATCTTTCCTTTAATTTTCTTCATCTGGTCCAGACACCAGGACGTCTTCCAGCTACATCTTCCTCTGTAGAGTCTGATGTCCGCACATCATTGGCTCCTCACTTTGTCAGCTGATCCTCATCCTGTATATAAGAACAATAATCATCATAAACTTGCCAGCATACACAGAGCAGCAGAATCCTATTGAAAACAATGAGACTCTGCTGCAAACAGAATTTTGCAGCGGAATTTCCCAGATGGAAACTGTCTCCCCCAGACCCCTTAGTCCTCTTCCAGACCATTTTGCCTTTCCAGACCCCAAAATGCTCCCTTAAACCCCTCTACTCCACACTCCTCTGCTCCTCAGACCCCTTATCCTCCACTTTTGTGCCCCCACTCACCCCCTCTGTCATCCTCCACATTGCTCAGCACACCCCCCGTCATTCTCCACACTCCTCAGCGCCCACTGTCATCCTTCGCCCTCCTCAGAACCCCCATCATCCTCCGCCTTCCTAAGCACCCCCTATCATCCTCCACACTTCTCAGCGCCCCTCCTCCCCCATTATCCTCCACAACTCCTCAGTGCCCCCCCTTCCGGCCCAGAGCAAGAGGTACCCTTCAACACAGGGCTGGACTGGGGATAAAAGGCAGCCCTGGAAATAATTTCATTCCAGCCCCACAGCATTGCAGCCCTGTGGCAGCTGCTGAAAAGCCTGACATTTGATTTGCAAGGCTTCCGTAAGAGAACTATCTTGTGGCTGCACTCTGAAGTCAAACAACGCAGTCGCAACATACAAGACAGTGTTTGTAGCTGCTACACAGGCTCTAAACACTACAGCCCAAGAGGGAAGCCTGGCCTTTTATTTGCCAGACTCCTGTTCGGGCTTGATGCTGTGCACTTTGACTTAAACTTTAAGTGCGCAACCCAACAGACTTAATAATAATGAATAATAAATGTATATATAAAAACCAAACAAGCAAGCACATTCTAGGTAGATGCTACCAAGCAAAAGAGGGTGAAGGCAGTTTGTGAGGGACAGGGTCCAAAGTTCCAATAAGGATCAAAAAGCAAGTCCACTGCAGCACTCCAGATAATACCGTGACTAACATATAAAGTAATCCCACAACTAACAAAGGATCTTTTCTGGACCATTGTCACTTGAAACCAGACTCAACATACAATGCTACAGACAGTCAAGATCTGTGAAGTACAGGGAGGTACTACAGGTTCTCTACTACTCTTTACCTGTATTACTGAAGTGCATGCACTAACTGGCGTCTGGTAGCGCCCCCTACAGTAGAGGAAGGTACTACATGTTCTGTACTCTTTACCTGTATTAATGAAGTGCATGAACTGACTGGTGTCTGGTAGCGCCTCCTACAGTACAGGGAGGTATAACATGTTCTGTACTTTACCTGTGCCAGGGTTAGCTGCTCCCTTGGACACCAGGTGAGGGTGGCTCCATTTTACTTTTTTGGACACTGTGTGTACTGTACAGGACCCTGAAGAAGCTCCTGTCCTCTACATAGACAGTGATTAAAGCTCCCAGCAGATCTTTCTTACTTTGATATGTAAGGATTTGCTTTATCTCTATTAGTTATCTACTTATTTTTCTTTAATCCTCACTTTTTCCTATTTTTGGATGACATTTTGGGGCTTCAGAAGCAATTACCAGGTTTCCATATAGTTATGGTCTCAACATACATTGGTCGTCCTGGAACCATAGTCTAACTTGAGGGGCCACTGTATTTTATTACATCAAAGTATACTGGGAAGGTTTCAGCTCTCTCCAGGAGAAACATTGCTTACACATGTTTGATATAAGAAAGTACATTTTCCATGTATGATAATACAGTTACCAAACAACACCAGTATATAAGGAGGAACTACCATCACCATACATATTACCAGCATACTGTTACTGTGCAAATCCTGTATACAGCATGGGTATGGTCTAATGAAAAGTGAGGTCACGCATAGCAGCTGTAACCTGTTTTGCAGCCATCATATCCTTATCTCCAGCGATAAGTTTTTCTATTTTGGTAAAATTCAATAAAAAAACTATTGAAAGAAAAAAAAAGGTGGTTTTATTTTGCACATAGATTGGTGAGGGCTTCCCATCATCTACTGTGGGAGTGTATAGGGCCTAGGTCTCCAAACTGTGGACCTTCAGCTGTTGCAAAACTACAACTCCCAGCAACCCCGGACAGCCAAAGACTGACTGGGAATGCTGGGAGTTGTAGTTTTGCAATAGCTGGAGGTCCAATGTTTGGAGACTACAACAGCTGGAGGTCCACAGTTTGGAGACTACTGGTTAGGGAGAGATGCGTCACCTGCCCCACTAGGACCCCCCTGAGGACTAGTTACTCTGGGGCGTTTTTAAACTAGGATTACTCTGAATGTCTGAGTGTCTCAGAGTAACTCAAAAAGTGTCCTGGATTGTGATGCCTGCACCAGTTTTATGCTGCCCCAACAGCATAAAACTGATCACAGGTTCCCCTTAAAGGGGTTGTGCGCTGCCCTGCAGTTTGGAGCTCCGCTCACAGCGTCCGGAAGTTCATTACTCCGAACGCTGTGTGCGGGCTTCAGTGTTCGCAGCCGCCGGGCGTGACGTCACGCCTGGCCCCTTTGTGATGTCTCGCCCACCCCCTCGTGACGTCTCGCCCGCCCCCTCAACGAAAGTCTATGGGAAAGGGGCACGAGGGGGCGGGCGAGACGTCACGAAGGGGCCGGCGGCTGCGAACACAGAAGCCCGCACACAGCGTTCGGAGTAATGAACTTCCGGACGCTGTGAGTGGAGCTCCGAACTGCAGGGCAGCGCACAACCCCTTTAACAGCAGTTAAAAATGGTAAACTAAAGTTACATTAAAAAACAATAAACAATTTAAAATGGAAAAAAAAATAGGTTTCCACTTAATCCCCAGCCCCCCACCCTCCTCATATAGCAGGCCTCCACATAACAGTAACAATCCCGACCGCCCCCCCACACACACACACACATAACAGGTCTCCACTTATTCCCCAGGACTCCCAGCCCCCTCCCTTACCCAATAACATCAGGCTCCCCTCTCCTCTCACCCAACGCTGCAGATTGTCCCCAGAGGAGCTCCATGACTCCAGTGTGCCGACAGGAGGAGGAGCCAGGAGCAGACAGGAGAGACAGTGAGTACTTCTCCTGTGCAGACTCTGTAGCCTTGGGGCCTCCGGTCACTGTGCAGTTGTCAGTCTCAGGACTGCTCTGTGTGTGATGCTGCAGTTGAGGTCCTGAGACTCCTGACAGGCTGAGTGCCTGCTGCTGTATTTGTAATATGTGTCAGGACTCAGGCAGCCTGTTCTCCAGCCCCTGCCAGCCCACAGGCCGGCCAGTCTATCGCGAATTCTCCCAGTAGGCCAGTCCGGTCCTGCTTCAGCATCACTAGTAAAGGGGGCCTCACGGTGGGGAGGGGAGCTTTTAAGGGTGGCCCCAGCCGCTTTAATTTTATTAGAAATAAAAATGGTGACGGGCCGGGAGTGGGAATGTGCTGGCAGCAGATCCACCGAGACCCGGGCCCTCAGGCACTGCCCGAGTGTCAGACGTGTCAGTCTGCCCCTGGCAAAAGCACAGCGGCAGGGCCGGCTATGCCTGAACTGGCGGCAGCTAGCTCATTTAGCGTGGGGCTAAAGGGCTAACTGCTTTGGGCCCCCAGGAATGACAGGGCCCAGGACAGCTGCCACTTTTGCCCCGCGTTAAAGACGGCACTACCTTTTTGTCTAGTGTCTCAGTCAAAAAGGGTAGATACAAACAGGCTATAGGGCTAAAATACAGAGCACATGGGTTGGATTAGCTTGGACTCTTGCCGTACTGACGAAACACCCCAAACATCCTCAATTCCTGTAAAGGACTACTGAAATAAAAAATAAAAAAAGTGTGCTTAGAATTGTGTTGACTAATCCTATCTATACATGGCTTGGGCTTATTTACATGTATTGCAATGCTGACCGATCCACTCATAAGGGAAGACATCAATAGAAAGGGACACAACTCTTTCAGGATTTATAAACTATTTTAAAATGTTTCTATTTTTATGTCACCAACCATATAAAAAAAAATTAAAAAAAGATTACAATTTTAACACTTTCCACCACTAAAGCTGTCACAATAAGCTGACACTTTGTTCCAGTTCACACAGCAAAGCCGACATGTAAACCGTAGAAAGCAGGGAGGGCTTGCACATCCTGATGGCTGTAAAAATTTGTAATTCTGTTCATTATTTCTATATCCATAAAATACTCAATCCTTTGCACTGTCTATGCAGACAATATAGGAAATTAACACTTTTTATTAACAAAAGTTTTTTTTCTCTTCTGTATACTTACATCTAATTAATGAAACAAAAAATACATGACCTGGCATTAACATATTTTATTTCTAATGTGCTGCCTTCACATTTTACAGTACAGTAAAAAAAAAAAAAAAAAAGTATTTAGATATTTGCCTGACACACTTTTGGCATATACTTGCTCCACATATGTGAACAGAGCAAAATGCATCAGGACACTTTTTTTGGGTCCCGAATGTATATTTACAAATGTATGAAAAATGTGGTGTGAGCTGAGTCTTTAAGCGTAACTGTCATTTGTGTTGACCACATCCCACCTTAGCCCCGTATGTGGAAGATGGAGTGAAGCCTAATGTAGACATATCTTCAGCTGTTGTTTAGTAGTTTTATTTCTCTTAAAAAACGCTTTGGCAAGTGCTGGCTCAGAGAAACCACCGTGAGAACAGAGGATAGATGCAGGGTAAATGCACTGAGGATCTGTGTGTAAATCACTCAGCGGTACCAGCGCTGACTTTCATGAAATAGGCATGGTGGCCCAGGGGCAAGGGGTGAACCCAAGAAAAATATTTTTTGGGGACAATTAAGACTAATAAACAGCAGTCAAAGGCATGGCTGCCTTAAGCTTCTCATCATCTTCCACATACTGGGCTTGGATGGTGGTGAGTGGGGGAGGGGGGTTAGTCAAAACTCATTACAGTTGAGCTTTATCAGACAGCACTTGACAATATATAACACTGTGTTATTATTTACTAATTGCCAATGAAAAACTGCATGGTAAATAAAAGTCATACATTTCTAGAGGTAGTGTCACAGGTTCATATAGTTGATTCCATTGATAATGGAAGTCCACAGAGGCCTCCTGCTGGTGCAGTCCAATAAACACAGGACAAGGTCACAGGCAAGATTTGGTCCAGGCATGGTTTATTAAAAACAGGTCAAACTTGTCATCTTTTCATACCTGGCGCTTAAAAAGTATTTAATCTATCCAGATTAGTAATACATCAGCATACACCCTTGGAAAAAAATAAGGAATGTGCACACTTAGATGATGTTTACCGTATTCTTTACTTTATAGCAAATACATATCGTAAATTATTTTTAAAAAGGCCAATGCCGGCTGCCATCCGGAGGGAAAATTTCAAAACCAGCTGCTGTTGTCTACCCACCGGATACGCGCCGCATCTCATTCATATAAATGTGCAGAAATCAGATAGTGACACTGGTCGACTTATTTTTGCACGGTATCCGGTTTTGTGGCCAGACTGAAAACTGTCGTATGCCACTGTTTTAAGTCCAGCAATAAAACTGATGTTGTGCTAAAATGATCCCACCATAGTCACTATCTGACTCCAGTCAGCTCATTTAAGTAAATGAGATGCGGCATGGGAAATTTCAAAACCGGCCACTGTCATATCCTAGCCGGATGGCTAAAATGTGGTGTAATCCCAGCCTAAGTCAGGTGATTCTTCACGATTAATCAATCCTCCATACTCCATCATTCTTTGTTTTAGCCCAAAGTAACACAGTTTTCTTCTGTTTAGGTGTTGGTGCTCTTTATTTACATAGTAACATAGTTCATAAGGTTGAAAAAAGACCAGAGTCCACCAAGTTCAACCTATATCCCTAATCAGTCCCTACTGAGTTAATCCAGAGGTAAAAATTCCTTCCCGACTCCAAATATGGCATCAGAATAAATCCCTGGATCAATGTTCTATCCCTATAAATCTAGTATACATAACCAGCGATGCTATTACTCTCCCAAAATGCATCCAGACCCTTTTTAATTCTTTTACAGAGTTCACCATGACCACCTCCTCTGGCAGAGAGTCCCATAGTCTCACTGCTCTTACAGTAAAGAACCCCCATCTGTGCTGGTGTAGAAACCTTCTTTCCTCTAAACGTAGAGGATGCCCCCTTGAATAAATAGATCATGGGAGAGATCTCTGTACTGTCCCCTGATATATTTATATAGAGTTATTAGGTCTCCCCTAAGCCTTCTTTTTTATAAACTAAACCCTAATTCTGATAATCTTTCTGGGTACTGTAGTCCTCCCATTCCCCGTATTACCCTGGTTGCCATCTTTGAACCCTCTCCGGCTCCACTATATCTTTCTTGTACACTGGTGCCCAGTACTGTACACAGTATTCCATGTGTGGTCTGACTAATGATTTGTACAGTGGTAGAATGATTTCCTTCTCGTGGGCATCTATGCCCCTTTTGATGCACCCCATGATTTTATTTGCCTTGGCAGCAGCTGCCCGACACTGGTCAATACAGCAAAATTTACTGTTAACTAAGACCCCTAAGTCCTTTTCCATATCGTCCCAAGTGTTCTCCCATTTAATACATAATCCCAGCCCGGGTTTTTCTTCCCCATGTGCATTACCTTACATTTATCAGTGTTGAACCTCATCTGCCACTTCCCAGCCCAAACATCCAACCTATCCAGATCTATTTATAACAGTGAATTGTCCTCTATTGTGTTAACCACTTTACAGAGTTTAGGATCATCTGCAAATATGCAAGGTCATTAATGAATATATTAAATAGAATAGGACCCAAGACTGACCCCTGTGGTACCCCACTAGTAACAGTCACCCAATCAGAATAAGTACCATTAAAGGGGTACTCCGCCCCTAGACATCTTATCCCCTATCCAAAGGATAGGGGATAAGATGTCAGATCGCCGCGGTCCCGCTGCTGGGGCACCCCGCTGTCATTACTGCACAGAGCGAGTTCGCTCCGTGCGTAATGACGGGCGATACAGGGGACGGAGCAGCGTGACTTCATGGCTCCGCCCCTCATGACATCATGATCCGCCCCCTTAATACAAGTCTATAGCAGGGGCATGACGACCGCCACGCCCCCTCCCATAGACTCGTATTGAGGGGGGCGGGCCGTGACGTCACGAGGGGCGGAGCCGTGACGTAACAATGCTCCGGCCCCTGTACCGCCCGTCATTACGTGCAGAGCGAACTCGCAGTGGCAATCCCGGGTGTCCCCAACAGCGGGTCCCCGACGATCTGATATCTTATCCCCTATCCTTTGGATAGGGTATAAGATGTCTAGGGGCGGAGTACCCCTTTAATAACCACCCTCTGTTTCCTATCACTGAGCCAGTTACTTACCCACTTACACACATCATTCTCATTCTATGTACCAATCTTTTATGTGGCACCATATCAAATACTTTGGAAAAATCCAGATATATGACATCCAGCGATTTCCCCATGTCCAGTCTGGAGCTCACCTCCTCATAAAAGCTGATCAGGTTAGTATGACAGGACCGATCCCTCATAAAGCCATGCTGAAATGGAGTCATGCATTTATTTTTATCAAGATACTACAAAATAGCATCCCTTAGCAAACCCTCAAACAATTTACATACAACAGAGGTTAAACGAACAGGCCTATTATTCCCTGGGTCACCTTTTGACCCATTTTTAAATATTGGCACCACATTTGCTACGTGCCAGTCCTGGGGAACCTTTCCTGTCACTATAGAGTCCTTGAATATTAAAAATAAGGGTCTGTCTATTACATTACTTATAGGGGTTATCCAGGAAAAAACTTTTTTATATATCAACTGTCTCCAGAAAGTTAAACAGACTTCTATTAAAAAATCTTAATCCTTTCAGTACTTATGAGCTGCTGAAATGGAGTTCTTCTTTTCTAAGTGCTCTCTGATGACACCTTTCTCGGGAAATGTCCAGAGTAGAAGCAAATCTCCATAGCAAACCTCTTCTACTCCATTCCCGAGACAAGAAGAGATGTCAGCAGAGAGCACTGTTGCCAGACAGAAAAGAACAACTAAACTTCAGCAGCCAACAATTATTGGAAGGATTAAGATTTTTTAATAGAAGTAATTTACAAATCTGTTTAACTTTCTGGAGCCAGTTGAGATATTGATATATATATAAGTTTTTTCCTGGAATACCCCTTTAATTCATTTAGAACACGGGCCATCTGGGCCTGGTGATTTGTCTATTTAGATTTTTTGTATGCGGCACTGTACTTCTTCCTGGGTTAGACAGATGAACTGTTCTGGGGGGTTTACCTTATCTCGCTGTATTTCACCTGGCATTTCATTTTCCTCGGTGAATAGAGTGGTGAAGAATTTGTTTAATATATTTGCTTTTTCCTGATCCCAGTCTATCATTTCTTCCTCTTCTTTTTTAAAGGGCCTACACTAATTTTTGACCTTTTTGCTATTTATATAGTTAAAAACGAAATAATCTTCTGCCTCTTCCAATATGTTTGGTGGCTTATAGCAAACCCCTATCAGAATTTTTTTTTAATCTCCATATATTTATACCCATAATGACTCTACATTATTGTTTCCCTCCCGTATATCCTCCCACAGTGCGGCCTTCAGACTGGACTTTACATAAAGACAAATTCCTCCCCCTTTCCGTTTTGTCCGATCCTTCCTGAATAGACGATAACCCTGTATGTTGACCGCCCAGTCATAGCTATCATCAAACCAAGTCTCTGTTATACCCACTATATCATGTCATAATTCTCCTCAGACATTATAAACTAGTTTTTCAGTTTTATTGGTCAGACTTCTGGCATTCGTCAACATGCAATTCAATGGTGTATATTTTTTTTTTCCTATGTAGCCTATCCCTATTAACTATTCTAACCCCTCCCTCCCCCCCCAGTCCCTAGTTTAAACACGCCTCCACCCTTCTAGCCATCTTCTCCCAAGCACAGCTGCACCCTCCCCATTGAGGTGCAGCTCTTCTCTATGGTAGAGCTGGTTTCCGACAGAAGTTGGCCTGGTTCTCTATGAACCCAAACCCCCTCCATCCTACATCAGCTTCTGAGCCACTTGTTTACCTCCCTAATCTCCCGCTGCCTCTCTGGTGTGGCTCATGGTACAGGTAATATTTCAGAAAATATTACCTTGGAGGTCCTTGCCTTAAGCTTGCGGCCCAAGTCCCTGAAATCATTTTTGAGGACACTCCACCTACCTCTTTGTCATTGGTGCCGATATGTACCAAGACTCTTGGGTCTTCTTCGGCCCACCCAGCAACCTGTCAACCCGATTCCTGATGTGCTGAATTCTAGCGCTAGGTAGGCAACACACTGTTTGGCGATCCCGGTCTTTGTGACAGATCACCCTGTCTGTCCCCCTAATAATAGAGTCCCCCAGTACCTGTCTGGCCTGCCCTGGACTCCTCCTTTCTGGAGTAGACACCCCCCTGGCAGTCAGAGGTAGAGTCCTGCTGCAGTACTGCTAGCTCTGAAATGGACTAGCCTCCCTGACATTTTTTCCCTCTACCTCATTTTCTAACTATAACCCAGCTAGCTGCCTGACTGTCCTGAATCTCCATCCCACTATCCTCCCCCACCTCTACCTCAGAAAGTAATTGCTCAGTGAGCAGGATACTCCTCTCCAAGTTGTCAATGCGTCTCAGTGTTGCATGTTGCTCCTCTAGATCCAGGATCTGGGCTTCCAAATTAACAACTAGCACACATCTCGCACAACAATATGCACCCTCAAACTGCTGTTCCAGGATTGCATACATCGTGCAAGATGTACACCGGACTGCATTTTCCAACATGTAGACCATCTAGTTATGGGGATTCCACAGATTAACAGCCAAAAACAGACAGTAACAATTACATTCTCAGTAGACCTTGTGAGTTTAAACTCCCTACAATGTAAGGAAAGTAACACTCACAGCTATCTCAAACTCCTGCTTTACAACTCTTTCATCTGCCTCTCTTCCAAAGCAACACTCAGACAGAGCCTTTCATACATGAAGTTTAATTCAGCTGCTTTTTCCTGTCACTTTGACAATTTCCATTGATCTACCTGTATGTATTCCTTTTATAGCCTTACCAATCTGTTTATACTCACAACAACCAATATCTTCTTTCATAGCCATTGTTGGATTTCCATCTCAAATTAATGCTATAATCCCTTTATCTTTCTTTTACTTCACAACTCTCTTGTTATCTTTCTATTTGTCAAGTCTTTCAGTAAGTTCCGTAAGAATTTCCTTTTCCCCTTTAAGTGTAGATCAATTAGAAATTTAAAGGGGTACTCCACTGGCCAGCATTGGGAACATTGAGTTCCGAGCGCTGTGTGCACACTGCGGGGGTTGGCCATGCCCCCTCGTGATGTCAGACCACGCCCCTCAATGCGAGTCTATGGGAGGGGTAGTGACGACCCCCGCAGCATGCACACTGCGTTCAGAACTAAATGTTTTGAATGTTGGCCAGTGAAGTACCCCTTTAAGATTTTTAAAGTGCATTTCTAAAATATTTTCAAACATTTCAAAATATTAACAAATGGCAATTTAGGTTTTTTCCCTCATAATTAAATTAAATAAGTCCATAATTCCATAATTTAATTCTTTACCTGATCTGGATTAAAAATGGATATGCCATTAATGAAACAACGCAAACAAATGAAATTATTTTAATAAATACAAAATTAAACATTTTGTGTCATATTTGTGGTTTGTTTATTTGCTATAAAGTAAAACAAATCTAGATGAACATACTCCAATTCCAGAATTTTTGCCAGGGATTTTTAGAATATACATTATCTTAACTCAATCTTTGATTCTGATTATATATCACTTTGGGAGAAAATAAGAAAAAACACTTTTCACCTAACCATTACTTTAAAATCAATGTTTACCTCTTAAGAATTATATTACAGTCTAAATGCAGTTCAAGAAACCCACTGGTTTAATATAATGCTGCAAAGAATGAGAGGATAATAAAACCTTCTACAGACTTCTTTTTCTTTGCTTATACCTATCATGAAAGTTTGTTTAAGGCACATGATAGCTACAAACATGTTTGCTTTGAGTTACTAATATTCTCCGGTGATCTTTCCTGGAATAAACTGTAGCTGCCAAAGTTTGGTAACAGAGAGCAAAGTCCAGAATTTCTTGCAACATTAATGCAAGAAAAAAAAAATAAGTGTACATGACCATTAGTGAACATAATAAATCAACACTTTTTCAAAGTATAAAGCCTTGGTCCCCATGGAAATCTCTGGCTCAACTAATGCAATGATAAGGTTTTTGGGTAGGGTCTTGGAATAAAGGATTGCCACGGTCTCAATGTGAGTATAACTTTATAACTTGAACCTAAGCAGCTATAAAGCCTGGGTCACATAGAAACTCAATGACCATGATCAAAGAGGAAGAGATGTACACTGCTCAAAAAAGAGAAAGGGAACACTAAGATAACATATCCTAGATCTGAATGAATGAACTAATTATAAAATAGTTTAGTCTTTACATAGTTTAATGTGCTGACAACAAAATCACACAAAAATGATCGGAAATCAAATTTATCAACCCATGGAGTTCTGGTTATGGAGTCACACTCAAAATCAAAGTGGAAAACTACACTACAGGCTGATCCAACTTTGATGTAATGTCCTTAAAACAAGTCAAAATGAGGCTCAGTAGTGTGTGGCCTCCATGTGCCCGTATGACCTCCCTACAACGCCTGGGCATGCTCCTGATGAGGTGGTGGATGGTCTCCTGAGGGATGTCCTCCAAGACCTGGACTAAAGCATCCGCCAACTCATGGACAGTCTGTGGTGCAATGAGATGTTGGTGGATGGAGCGAGACATGATGTCCTAGATTTGGATTCAGGTCAGGGGAACGGGCCGGCCAGACCATAGCATCAATGCCTTCCTCTTGCAGGAACTGCTGACACACTCCAGCCACATGAGGTCTAGCATTGTCTTGCATTTGGAGGAACCCAGGGCCGACCGCACCAGCATATGGTCTCACAAGGGGTCTGAGGATCTCATCTCTGTACCTAATGGCAGTCAGGCTACCTCAGGCAAGCACAAGGAAGGCTGTGCGGTGCCAAGAAATGCCACCCCACACCATTCCTGACCCACCACCAAACCAGTCATGCTGGAGGATGTTGCAGGCAGAAGAACGTTCTCCATGGCCTCTCCAGACTCTGTCACATGTGCTCAGTGTAAACCTGCTTTCCTCTGTGAAGAGCACAGGGAGCGAGTGGCCAATTTGCCAATCTTGGTGTTCTCTGGCTAATGCCAAACATCCTGCACGGTGTTGGGCTGTAAGCACAATCCCCCCCCCCCCTGTTGACGTCAGGCCCTCATACCAACCTCATGGAGTCTGTTTTTGACCATTTGAGTGGAAACATGCACATTTGTGGCTTACTGGAGGTCATTCTGCAGGGCTCTGGCGGTGCTCCTCCTTGCACAAAGGCAGAGGTAGCGATCCTGCTGCTGCGTTGTTGCCCTCCTCCACGTCTCCTGATGTACTGGCCTGTCTCCCGGTAGCGCCTCCATGCTCTGGACACTACGCGGACCGACACAGCAAACCTTCTTGCCAGAGCTCGCATTGATGTGCCATCCTGGATGAGCTGCACTACCTGAGCCACTTGTGTGGGTTGTAGACTCCGTCTCATGCTACTACTAGAGTGAAAGCACCACCAGCATTCAAAAGTGACCAAAACTTCAGCCAGGAAGCATAGGAACTGAGAAGTGGTCTGTGGTCACCACCTGAAAACAACTCCTTTATTGGGGGTGTTTTGATAATTGCCTATAATTTCCACCTGTTGTCTGTTCCATTTGCACAACAGCATGTGAAATTGATTGTCAATCAGTGTTACTTCCTGAGTGGACAGTGTGATTTCACAGAAGTGTGAGTGACTTGGAGTTACATTGTGTTGTTTAAGTGTTCCCTTTATTATTTTGAGCAGTGTATTCCCTAAACAGAACAGCACCTGCAGATACATGACTAATAAGAAACACTAAAATTACTTACTGGTAAAAAATATTGCAGCCACACAACCTATCTAAAAAGAAAAATATAAAAGATGGAAAATGTAAAACTTTGTACATATATTCAATGAAAACAGTAGGGCAAAATTTGGTGAAAATAGCCAGTTTTATGCTCATATGAAACCAACCTTAGGGAGTGGTTCCATGCCATTAACTGTGTGGTTTTCAACATGGAAAGCATGCCATTTTACACGTCAAAATCCAAGGTGGTTTACTTTAAGGCTATATTCACAATAATACTTTATATAATCCACAGCATATACAGCACTTGTAAATATATTCTTAAGGGAACTTGCCCACAGCAGTGTCAATATCAAACTGCTGGCAACAGGGTTGAGTCATGGAGCCTGTGCTGTGTACCTTAACAGTACCCGAGGCAAACATGTGAAAAAGTGACATGACCCTTCTTTCTTCGTGGTTCCACTCTAAAGCCACCTTCACACGGCCGAAAATGGGCGGAATGTTTGCCCGGAAAATACGGGAATCCACAGAAACATTGAACCAGTTTAATGTTTCTGTGGACACCGGAATAGGGATTTCCGTGCAGAAACATCTGCCGCAGAAATTCCGCCATGTGCACAGTGCAAAAGAATCCTACTTAAATCAATAGGACTCAATGTAGAATTTCAAAGCAGAATGTTCCTCCAGAATTCCGCAGTGTGAACATAGTCTAAAGCTGGTAACTTCGGGGCAGGACCCCACAAACTGACTGCGGTTCAGAACTGCAAATAAGTAAATGTACATACCGTGTACATACCCTAAGACTAGCATTGCGCATGTTTTCTTGTGGCAGTGTTGATGAGCCAAACTAAGTAGAAGATCCAATACAAGTATAAAGAAAAGGCCGATACTTTTATCATAAAAGGATTACTCATTTTTTTTTTCTAATTCTGCCATGTTTTTATGATTGTTCACTTATAGAGGTTAAAACTGTCTTGCAGTCTGTCATTGGGGCTTATTACACGCAGCTAGTAATATTCATCTATACACGTTAACTGTAACCACACACTTTCTAAAACCATGTTCATTTCCACCATATATTTATCTTTCGTAACGACAGCTATGCAGTCTTCGGCTGACATCACTAAACAGTTTACACTATCCACCTGTAATAAACTGTAGCTGACTAAACAGCATTGCTTTGTATTAGGCTAAAATGAAGACTCTGCACATATATAAAGGTTCTTCCTATAAAGAAAGGAAATCAGACTTCAAAAGGGAGGTGTTCAATCCTTATAATCCTAATAAATACTGTATAAAAGCCAGCCCTTTCCTGACTGTAACCTCTAGTATGTGAACTTGTAGAAATTGTACAGATGAGATTGTAGTCTAGATAAAAAATCATCAATGGATGATGTCTGGTTGCCATCTCAAGTTCATTACCACAATTGCAAGACAAATGCATAGCACCTATTGTTCAATAGCATAGCACCTATTTGTGTTCTCAAATTACTTCTTCCAATATGCATATGAGTACTATATAACCAAAGGTCTGTTGCGCTAGGCTTACTTTTTGCCCATCAGTTCTCAGGACATTGAGAATGGCACTTGTGACAAACTTAGATATAAACAAATATGTACAACGGTATGTCCCCACAAAAAGAAAAAAAAAATTAAGAACCAATTTGAATGAATTATAGTTAGCTCCTTAAACTTAAATGTATGTTTGCAGAGAACTGATCATGTGACTCCACAGACCTCATCTTTGGAGATCCTATATACCATCTACAAATGGTCATGAAAATAGCATTATACCCTCTGGCCAGGTTATTACAGGCAGCTTGTAAGATTTAACTCCTTTTGAAAGTAGTAGAGTTTTTTTTTGTTTTTTTACAACTAGATCTAACCAAATTGAAATAGTTGTTTTCTACCCTATGACCGCTTGGATAAATGGACTGAGATTGTTCAAATGTCTCTATTTGAATTCGCTAAAATCAAGAGCTCAGCAACCACATATGATAACTACCCTGCATGGCAAAGGCAGCGCAAAATCCACTGTTCACAGAAAGAATGCTAAAGATATTAACCGTCACTTAGAAAATGCTTCATCTATTATACAGATGTTAAGAATGCAGATTAGTTTTGCTCTTCAGATATATATTTACAGTGTAAGACTCAGAAATAGTTTCTAAGTCCTCTTGAAAGTATATCATTATATATCCTAAGACAATATATGAGGCTACAAAAATGTAAGTGAGATGTGTCGCTAGCATTTCACTGTGTATACAGAATCAATGATTGTTTAGTTTACGAAACCATATATAAGGACTGGGTGATACCCCGAGATGGTAACCATTCTGTAGTAGGTAGTGAAACTGTGATTCTGCATTCAGACCAGGTACACAATTTGAAGCACCAAAATCAGATAAATTGAATGCGTTCACCTCGGATCTCAGGAATCGATTTAAGAATTACAAGGGTACAGACTGACCCCATACAACTCACACTAACAGATGGCAACCGGTAGGATGATCTTGACTGCTTTTTTTTTTTTTACATCCAATAAAACATCTATGCACATTGAGTTTAGTACAGCAGGAAATATTACATTAATGTAAAAAAATCCAGTCCCATCCCTGCAAACACAAGAAAAGAATGCACACCCCACCCTTTGTAACAGATTTGTTTGAGCACCTACTGAAAATACATTAAAATTCAACAGTAAACGTAATTCCTTATTTTAATCAAAGGATTAGAATTGCAGCAATGCGATCATGGCAAAAGGTCTTAAAACAGTTGAGGTGATTGCAAGATGAGAAAAGGAAAAAGACTTCCGGAGAGTTCGTAGATGGTTGGTCGGTCCTTGAAATCTTGTTGTGAAGTGAATGAAGAGAGAAAGCACAAGATAAAAGGCAAAATGATCGTACAGCAGAATAGTCTGCACACAAATTGCAACCAGAGAGAAATGTACTGTAGCTGCAGGCTCTGGATAAAACAGCTGTAGTAATCTAAAGTTAAAATATATATATATATATATATATATATAATTTTTCTAATGTACAAACCACTGTGGACCATGTGTAAAATAACGTATGTAGGTGTATGAGCTCACACTGCATTCCAGTTAATGACATGCACATTTTGGAGTAAAAGTCCAGCAAAGGTTGAGTATTTGGCCGAACGATGCCAGTCTTTAAAACACATTCCATAGTCAGGACGCAGAGATGACTTGGGGAGAGAGCTCTATTACCGGTGTGAAAAGCCTTACATCACATTCAGATACTTTCTAAAAGGATAAAACCATCAGGGTCTACAGCACAGACGGTATCTAACAATTGTTTTTTCTCCACTTTCTCATTCCATGCAGCAACTTACATCTTATTCCACCCCGGTGAAAACCACAATCCTTATGGTATTTCCATCACTTTATAGCAAGAAAATAAAATTATATCCACCTCAGACCACAAAACATTTTTTTTTCACAGTTCAAGCGGAGGCAGCAAACAGAAAACCAAAGAAAAGGAAAAAGTGCTCAATTTAAGTCAATGCCTCAAAGTTTTGTGGCTTTTTTTTTCTTTTCGTGCAGGAATCTTGTCCAATAAAAACAATTCCCTTCTTTTCACCTTTTAGTCCTATGAGCTGCACCATCACAACTTTCCATTTTGAAAGGTGATTATTCTTCAAATGGCGCAAGGTGCAGGAAGCTTTAAAGGGAATGTTACTTTATGAATATATACTATACATATGTACTAAAAAAGATTCAGTTCTGAAGTAAAATTAAGCAACAGCGGTTTTTGGCGATGATCACATAGTTTGGTTCTCAGTCACAGCAGATGGCAGTTTTCATCCAGTCTCTTACCAAAATGGTCCTCCTGTGAAAACGTTATGGCAGTGGTGGGCAATGATATCTTCCATGTATATTAAAAATGAATGATTCTTGGTTTGGAAAAAAAATATTAACATAAAAAAATGTCTTCTCAAAAAGAATCACCACATAATTATCCCTGTAACAGAAAAAACATTATATTGGAGAGAGAACAATCAGTAGGAGGGTGGCTATGTCAAGTGGAAATTTAAATAAAAAAGCATAATAATAATAATACAAGTTGTGGCTGTAGCAAATAATTTCAACATAATAGGATGAATACTTTGGATAGATAAAATAAATACATAATACTTTGGATAGATAGAATAGTTTGGATAGAGAAAATAAGAGCAATTTGGAACTTGGCAAGTAAAATACCCAAAACTGGAGGCTGCAGAGTTATGTCATGGCAAGCTCAAGCTTTAATGGTGGCCTACTAGATGACAGCAGGTCTCAAGATTGAAGACATTCTGATAATTGAAGCATTGATAGCACACAGAACCCTATAATGGTCACCAAAAGGTGAGTTTTTAGCATTGTCTCGGAATGCACTTTAACCTTACTTGAACTACTGTCATGAGAAAACAAAAAAAAAAAAAAAAAAAAAAAAAACACAACAACTTTAGACATGTCATGCAGAACCCAACCAATACTAAATACAGCCAGGTAAACATGTTTCACTTCCCCACCCAGCACTCAATCCATCACTTTGAAGGTGACAAGATCTATAGACTATAATGGGACCAGTCTCCTGCAAGGAGCGCTGATCTGAGGATTGAAATGCGCTGCCGCACACTTCACCCGGCTATATCTAGCGATTGGTGAGGGTCTTAGTCTAAGACTCAGACCGTATACTTTCCCATAACAGTAACATTTTAAGTTTTTATGTAAAACAAATTTAGTTCTGTAAAGATTCTCTAGTATACACCTATGCATATAAAATAGATCAAGATGGGAGACTAAATAAAAGTGCTATATCAGATAAGAAATATATGGTCTCTCTTTTGATACACAAAAAATGCCACTCTTGTCCAAGAGTTGTTTCTGGTATTGCAACTAATTTTTATGTATGACATTTAGAAATATTACAAGTTGAGCTTGATATTTGTATACCAAGCTGTCCAAGGTGATTACATTACTGTCATTGCTATCACACCAAATGCAAACTAAGCAGGTTAGATAAAAAGGAACCAGAGTAAAAAGGAGATGCACATTTTAAAGCTTTCAGAAACCAATACAACTTCCTTTGGACATGCATCAAGGAGAAACAGTTCTTCTAGACTTAGTAAATTTGTAAAGAAATTATATCTTGAGTGGCAAAGTGTTACACAACCAAGATCCCACAAAGACATTGCACAGACCTACCATGCATGCAAAATTAGACCCAGGAGTCAACAGGCTGCGGTTTAGTGTCGCGTGCATCCACCAGATTGACAGTAGGCCTGTTACTCCGGGTAATGTGTTTCTTATTTGAGTCATTCTGCAGCAGCAGTAAAGGAAAGGAGAGAGCAAAACAGATATTAATGCAAGGAGAGGTGCAAAATCAGCCAAGGCTCGTCAGGAAAGGAGTTAATAGTGTGACAGGTTAAAGGAGTGGCAAACCATTAGCGAAAAGGGCAGTAATCCGACATTCTAACGTAAAAACAGAGATGCATTTTTAAATATCAAAGCAAAAGAATTACAGAGTACAGGACAAAACAACATCACACATTTGCATTTACAGCATACAATATGTGACCTTCACAAGAGTAGGCAGTTACAATAAGGATTATGCAGACTAAGTTTTCTGCCACTGGAGGCTGAAAAACCTGTAACTAATAACCCTGTACTATACACACCTGTATACATTGACACAATAATTAATCTGGTCATACATACTATGATATTTTAAATAGATGTACCAGTGCTACTAAAAACTTAAGAAGTGTTCAATAAATTTGACTGGAATAAAAAATCTTGTGGAGATCATACTCATTACGAGCAAGGATAACCAGATGTATGTGAGCCTATACACTGCCACAAACTCACACAAGTGAAATGCCAATCCTAAAATTAGGTCTGAACCAAGCTACTTCAAGCAGATAAGTGGACTTCAAGATGTTGTATGGTTTTCTGCATTTCAATCTGTATGCAGTTTGGCCAAGGACAATGGTGCAAGTTTACCAAGACTGGCATTTCTTATGCCTGCCGTACACTAGGTTTGTGCTCAAAAAACAACTTTAGGAATATGGCTGAAATTACAGAGGTACTTAAAGCTGTTTCTTGGCATGCACTTTCAATATTTTTGTGGCCATTCATTGAGATGTAGCCATTTTTGGGCTAAAGCAAAAGCTATAGCTCAACAAATGGCTCTTTCATTTTGGTTATATTTTGAGCCATTTACTGCAAAGATATGGCTGGAAACAAAATGGCCCCAGTGTGAATCCAGCCTAACTCGTAGGCTGGTTTCACACCATGTTTTCAGCCAAACGGGACCGCATACGGCTGGGGGGGCGCTAAAACCGGGCACTCCCGTTTCCCTGCAGTATGCCGCCAGTATGTATTTCATTTCAATGAGCCGACCAGAGTGAAACGCTGAATCCAGTCGCCTCATTGTTGTCCCGTATGCGGTTTTCCCAACGGACCTCTAACTTTGGTGGACCACGGTTTTAGGACCGGTAAGAAAACCACATACGGGGCAAAAAAGAGCTGACCGGAGTCAGCGTTTCACTCCGGTCAGCTCATTGATGGGGGAAATGTGCTCAGGACAAGTAGGGAGACACCTATTGGCAGCTTTTTTAAACACAAATAAAACATAGAAAACTAAATTTTTCTTAAAGTATATTAGAAAGATTCTCTTTTATTTACCATAAGGAGTGCAATAGCAAAATTTTTTTAATGAGAGTGCCCATTTAAGATCTGTTCAACAAAGACTTCTGGACTTCAAGCCCACAGACCTTTAAAGAAACAGAAACTGGCTAAACAAATAAGGACAAAATGACTTGATTGGGCTGAATAGTTTAAAAACTTGCTAACCGACTAAGAAAAGGTAAAAAAACATATGAATTTCATTAGCTTCTTTGATTTGGTTAGCAAAATATGATTTAAAAAAATATCGGGGACATTTATCATTGATGCTCAGGTAAGCGAGTTCTGTAGTCATTTTTTTTTTTGCTTTAGTTTTGCTTATGTGCGACGTGTGTTTATTACATTTTTTCCCCCACTTTTTCCCCCTAGTGTACCCATTTTTAGATTTTTTTACTTCTCATTTCAGATCCATGTACCCTGTGGACTATTTTAGATTCAGAGAAGTATGATGACCAGTGTTTTTTTGGTTTAATGTTAATAAAATGGTTAACGAGGGCTTGTGGGGGAGTGTTTTTTTTTTAGAATACATTTTTTTTAAATGTGTTTTTTTTTATTTTATTTATTTGACAAGCTTAGTAGTAGAAGCAGTCTTCTAGATAGAGTCCATTACTAAGCCGGGCTTAGCGTTAGCCACAAAAACAGCTAGCGCTAACCCTCAATTATTACCTCCGTAACCACCACCACAGGGGTGTTGTGAAGAGTCGATATCAACAGGCCCGGAGCGTCAATGATGGCGCTCCTGGGCCAAAAAGGCAGCAACAGCCTGACGTTACCAGGGTGGGCAAGGACCATTGTTACTGGCCCTCCCCAGCTTAAATAGCTGGGGAGGGCCAGTAAAAATGGTCCTTGCCCACCCTGGTAATGTCAGGCTGTTGCTGCCTGGTTGCCATCTTGCTGAGAATGAAAAGAGGGGGAACCTCAAGTTTTTTTTGCATAAATAATTAAATATTGGAAAAAACAAAACAAAACAAACAAACACATAGGGTTCCCTTCCCTTGTACAGCCAAAAGTCACACAAAAATTAGCTTTTTTTTGCAACTTTTGTAAGCAAAAAAAGAGCTCTGAATCCCTTGATAAACGTCCCCCTATATCTTTACATATTTTTGCTTAGTTATGAAGATTATGTATGATGTTCAGATTTCAGAGCATCACCCAGTGTTTTGAGCGGCAAGTACAATATTTCAGACAATAGTCTGGAGAACAAATAAGGGAAATCTGCGAGTCTCCCACCCCACTTAGGTTATGGTACAAAACATCATGACCATCTTCAGGACGGGCAGGGACTAAATTATGCAGGTTATATGGAGCAGATGCCATACAAGTCAGACATAGAGCAACATCTGATCCCTCAGTTGTGTGGCCGGGCACAGAAATAAAGACAAGATAACAAGTTAACAGAGACCAGAGACTTTATCTTCACGCACACTGGTGCCCCATGTCACCAGGACATTGAAGTGTTAACTTGGCCAGGCAACATCCCACACGTGAATCCAATAGAGAAATTGTGGACAGTTCTTAAAGTGTACCCGTCAGAACCAACAAAAAAAACAATTTATGTGTCTAGCACCTTTATTTATTTTTATTACACTTAATTTAGCTCACTAGTCTGAATTCATCTCAAAGGGAGTGGGCGTGGCCTCACTGTACAGGTCTCCGCCCCCCTCCCTCAGTATGCTGTCTGCTCACATCTCCTCTAGCATTAGCAAAACTACAACTCCCAGCTTGTCCTGACTCACAGTAGCGGGACACAAGCTGACAGTGGGAGGATTTTTCCTCCTGTGGGCCCTGCACTCACATCTGTCAATCAAGGAAGTGTGTCCATGACATAGGTGATGACGCATGGACACAGCAGGACTAGGATGTGTCCAAGCAGGCGGGGGGGGGCAGTTGTTTGACTGGCTTTTTCAGTATGAAATACTGAAAATTTTCTAATTAAATCAATTGCAAAACTTATTGGTTTTGCATGCTTTACAACATATCAAAAGTTTTTGTATCTGACAGTACCCATTTAAGTCTGAATTGAAAAAACAGCTAGCAACTGATCTTATCTCAGCTTGGGCCTCCAATACCTATATGAGTGAACACAGCAAAGGACCACATGCCTGAATAAATTAAATCCTTGATATTTCCCAAAGAATAACTAACAAATTTTCATAGTGTTATTTGATATGTCTGAGATACAAGGAAAAACAACAATAAAAATGCTGTATTTTTTTTTTACATTTCCATTACTTCGGCTAACACTGTATATTCGCCAGATGAATACTACAGCAGGGACACCTAGTGGGTGCCCAGAAACTTACATGCTGCCCTTTTTAAAGGTGAGCTACACCATAAAATAAAGAAAAGGCACAACTATAGAAAATAATGAGAATTCAGTTATTAGAGAGGATTTGGGCCAAGAAGACAATTTTTTTCCCTGCTTTTATACAGCCAAAAGACTACAGGGGAGATTTATCAAAAGCTCTGTAGAGGCCTTTTTAAAAATAAAAGAAGCAGCAATCTGATTGGTTGCTATCGGCAACATGTTAACCTTTCCTCTATACATGTTTTGATACATCTCACCCTATGTCTTTATTGTTCTGAGAAGGAAAACAAATTAAATATAGATCCATTTCCACAACAGCAGCACATGTGCAGGACGACAAGTCAACCCTGCCAATTCCCAGCATGTCATTCTCACACAAGTCAATGGTATGGCTGATGAATGGTACCTTTAAGGGCTCTTTCTCTGACAGATCTCCCATGTTTTCATTGGATCTGTATTTGCGTTCTTTGTCTCTGTGATCAATAGTAGAATATCCATCTAAGGAAGAAAGATAAGTGTGCTTAGGCTTTACAGAACTGATAACTGTGGACCCAATTATTAAAATGACAGCCACATGCCTACATTAGTGTTAGATGCTACCCAGAAAGTCTAGGAAATAAATACAATAACGCTCTGTTCATGTCATAGCATCCATTTATAACTATCCACCACATCCACGGAATGACTCTAGTAACGTTGGTTTTAAAGGCCAAGCTACTCTTGCAAACATAAGGTAATCCACTCTCGTTCCCTATTCATACATGCATGATAAGGGAGGAAGATGTTGGCCACATATCAGATGACTTTTGGCACAAAGACCTAGCCTCACCTAAAACAGTATCTTAAAATTACATTGAGCTTACTCAATATTCTATTCTGCATAGGGCATTTTTCTCCACCACTAGACATAACAGGTTCCGACCATGATACATAATAATACATGTTAATAAACACATGCTACCACATAAGAAATAACTATACCAACAGAGAAGTCCTCCTCACAGGTTCTCAAGGTTTTGGAAAAGATGGCTGCCGCCCAGAGAAACTGTACAAAATACCTCAACTATGCATTATGAATTTCCACCCAGTCCCTAGCCCCTTCCTGAGTTTCACATCTCGTTTCCTCCACCCGCCCACAAATATATACAGTCATGGCCATAAATGTTAGCACCCCTGAATGTTTTGCAGTAACACATGTTTTGCTATACACATGTTTATTCCCTTTGTGTGTATTGGAACTAAACAAAAAAGGAAGGAAAAAAACAAATTGGACATAATGTCACACAAAACACCAAAAATGGTTTGGACAAAACCCTTTCAAAATTGTGGAAAAATAACATTGTTTCAAGCATGTGATGCTCCTTTAAACTCACCTGGGGCATGCAACAGGTGTGGACAATATAAAAATCCCACCTGAAAGCAGATAAAAAGGAGAGGAGTTCACTTAGTCTTTGCATTGTGTGCCACACAATGCATGGACAACAGAAAGAGAAGAGAACTGTCCCTTGAGGACTTGAGAACCAAAATTGTGGAATAATATCAACAATCTCAAGGTTACAAGTCCATCTCCAGAGATCTAGATTTGCCTTTGTCCACAGTGCACAACATTATCAAGAAGTCTGCAACCCATGGCACTGTAGCTAATCTCCCTGGGCGTGGACGGAAGAGAAAAATTGATGAAAGGTGTCAACGCAGGATAAACCGGATGGTGGATAAGCAGCCCCAAACAAGTTCCAAAGATATTCAAGCTGTCCTGCAGACTCAGGGAGCATCAGTGTCAGCATGAACTATCCGTCGACATTTAAATTAAATGATACGCTATAGCAGGAGACCCAGGAGGACCCCACTGCTGACACAGAGACATAAAAAAGTAAGACTACATTTTGCCAAAATGAACTTGAGTAAGCCAAAATCCTTCTGGGAAAACATCTTGTGGACAGATGAGATCAAGATAAAAAATGTTGGTAAAGCACATCATTCTACTGTTTACAGAAAATGGAATGAGGCCTACAAAGAAAAGAAATATGGTGGAGGTTCAATTATGTTTTGGGGTTGTTTTGCTGCCTCTGGCACTGGGTGCCTTGAATGTGTGCAAGGCATCATGAAATCTGAGGATTACCAACGGATTTTGGGTCACACTGTACAGCCCAGTGTCAGAAAGCTGGGTTTGCGCCCAAGATTTTGGGTCTTCCAGCAGGACAATGACCCCAAAAATACGTCAAAAAGCACTCAGAAATGGATGGCAACAAAGCGCTGCAGAGTTCTGAAGTGGCCAGAACACATGAGCACACATGAGTCCAGATCTAAATCCCATTGAACACCTGTGGAGAGATCTTAAAATTGCTGTTGGGAAAAGGCGCCATTCCAATAAGAGAGACCTGGAGCAGTTTGCAAAGGAAGAGTGGTCCAACATTCTGGCTGAGAGGTGTAAGAAGCTTATTGATGGTTATAGGAAGTGACTGATTTCAGTTATTTTTTCCAAAGGGTGTGCAATCAAATATTAAGTTAAGGGTGCAAATAATTTTGTCCAGACCATTTTTGGAGTCTGGTGTGACATTATGTCCAATTTGCTTTTTTCTTCCTTTTTTGGTTTAGAATAAACATGTGTATAGCAAAACATGTGTTACTGCAATCCTTTTCTGTGAGAAATACTTCATTTTCTTGAAAAATTTCAGGGGTGCCAACATTATATACTACTTGGTCATAGTTTTTGTTACCTACTGCTAACTAGCACATCTAATTGCAACAAACATGTGAGCGATTTCCTCAGGACTGTGCATATTAGGCTTAGGCACATGTTTAATATCCGTATGTGCAAATAATCTACTGTTTGACTGGTATAATGATACTCTGTAAAGACTTTTACAAATCTTAATCGTAACCAGTCATTTAAAAAACATTTTTGAAATTTTTGTCACAGAGACAGAAGTTTTGATCAGTCTGATCAACACCTCTGATCAGTAAAAAGCTCTTCACTCCATTATAAAAGTTTCACTGCAAGCCAGCGAATAAAGCATGCTACTGCAAGCTTCTCCCGCTCGTTCCCCTGAACAGTGGGGTTCTCAGCACAGCAGAGGCTATTTGGCTTCATAATAAGGAGCCATACAGGGTCAATGCACATAGCTCTGTGATTTGCACGAACCCTAACTCAGTTAACATAAGAACATTTTGAAGAATACATAAAGAGAAAGACGTAATGGGGAAGTCTCTTGTGCACTGTGTGTTCCTGATTGTCTTCTTTTTCATTGTTTGCTTACCAGGGCCAAGTTCCCCCATGGGGATCATGTCACGACTGCCAGACTTCTTGTTTCCTGTAATGTAGAAAGATACATATTTAATCAACCAGTACTAACTTAAAAGAAGTTCTGCACTTCTGGGCCAAAGAAGTGTAACAATACAGTGTTAAGCGTACAGCAATAAGCAAGATAATCAACTCTGGAAATGTTATATTGAATTTACAAAAATAGACTTTGAAAAACTTGAACTTAAATCCCCTGATTTAAATCCCCCCTAACCAGATACAGAAACATGAAATTACAAAATAAAACCCTATTTTCTGTACATCATTATGCTCTGTAAAAACATTTAGAGATATGCTTTACAGCCATCACATGGACATAGAAAATACGTGGCCTGAGATGATTTTATTGCACTATAGTTGGTGGTGGAGGGGCACACTCATAGACAGCGCCCCCCCCCCCCCCCCCCCCCGAATTTTCCCAGCTAGGTAAAGTATATGGTTACTCCGAATTGGCACAATAGCATGCTAGATAGTGGTTTATTGTTACACCTCTCTGGTTTGGTATCCTATACAGGGAATTATTTTCTGTGGGTGCTTTTCCTTGGGGTGTGTGATTTTCCTTGGGGGTCGGTGTATTTTAAGGGTGGGTAATTTTAATTGGGAGGGACATTTTTGTTGAAGTGTTAATCATTTTTGAGATTCAATAAAGTGTTTTTTTTGCATTTTTGGGGGGTTTCAGTGTTTTGTAGGAGTTCTATGTGCTAATTCGAATGGCACCATATAGTGTTAGCTGGATTGTAGGTTTTGATAATTACTGGAAGGTTAGGAAGTCAACACTTATACAACTTATAAGGTATATTCACACAGAGGGAATTTCATTGTGGATCAGCGTTCTTCCTGTTCCATGCTAAATGGAACAGAAATGATCCAGAATTGGCACTCACGTCCAGAGCAAATTGCATAAGCGCCATCCCATTGACAAACTGGACTTCTCTAGCGGATTCCGCCAGAAGACTGAACATGTTTGATCTTTCGCTGGAATTCAGATCTGTGTGGAAAGTTCTTTGGCATGCAATAGGTTTGTGTTTCAAGGCAGAATTCCTGGCAGACAATTCTCATGGATTCAGTCTTGCAATTTAGTAGTGTGAACATCCCATGGGGTATATTACAATTAGAGATGAGCGAACTTACAGTAAATTCGATTAATCTCGAACTTCTCGGCTCGGCAGTTGATGACTTATCCTGCATAAATGAGTTCAGCTTTCAGGTGCTCCCGTGGGCTGGAAAAGGTGGATACAGTCCTAGTAGACTTTTTCCTAGGACTGTATCCACCTTTTCCAGCCCACAGGAGCACCTGAAAGCTGAACTAATTTATGCAGCAAAAGCCATCAACTGCCGAGCCGAGAAGTTCGTGACGAATCGAATTTACTGTAAGTTCGCTCATCTCTAATTACAATGTTTCACACAAACAGAAACTAAAGATATCTTTTCTAAAGAATTATGAATAAATAAATAGCTGTTATAAGCGGTGAACTTAAAAGTGTATGCACTTAAAAACAGGTTAGTTCCACTCGCCAGCTTTCTAAAAAAAAAAAAAAAAAAACTTTAATTATGAATCTATTAAAATATTTAGAAAACATACAAAATCAAAAAAGAGAAAAAAAACAAAACACTTTTTTTTTTATCTTGTGTTTTCTAAAAATTTTAATGGATCCAAAATAAAAGTTATTTTTATGAAGGTATAATCCAGCTCACACACGAATAGGCGTCCGGACTGCTTGGACTGGTAGTGGTAAACTGATAGAGACTTTCTTTTTCTTAAAAGTGTACGTACATATTGTATTTACATGGAATGTCAGAGACAATGGTGCTGGGATCCCAACCAGGTTATAAACAAGAGGATCTATTGCTCTGCCAAGTCCAATATCTCTTTGGTCATTTACAGATTTTTTTTTCTCTAAGCTATGCAGAAAAATGGACACTGCAGGGAGATTTTTCAAAACCTGTCCAGAGGAAAAGTTGCCCAGTTGCCCAGTTGCCCATAGCCACAAGGCCTCTGCAAAATGAATAAAACCATCTGATTGATTGCTATGTGCAACTTTTCCTTTGCACAAGTTTTGATAAATTTCCCCTGCAAAGCAGCTCAACATTTTCCAGGTAGCTTTTCCTTAAAAGTCAGTGTTTCACTCTCACTAAACATGACTGGGAATGTATGCCAAGCCAGAAATCTCCCAAGAAAGTAGTATTACCCATTCGTAGACAGTTTCAGGTTTATCGCTCCATGTGAGTACAGAGCAAGTTGCTGGCTGGCTATTCATGCTCTTGACAACAATAGTGCCCTTGTACACTGAAGCCCCTTCAATTTACTGTTAATTTGGGGTTTTAACATTTTATGCTCTCTAATGTCATATACTAGATAATGTCAGAAGATTGAAAAATGTGCACTAAGTGACATACACTTTGAAAGTAAAATTAAAAAATTTCTATCAATGTCAGTCACAGAAAAATGTATAATCTATAGCTAGACCATATACATTAGTCATACTACCAAGTCTCTAACCTTGATTTTTATCCACAAGAGGAAGTGTGCTGTCATCAAATCCAGACTTTCCATTACCTTTGGATCCCTTTGGCAGTGATGAAGTGGCAGACTAAAATATATATATTGAAGGAAAAGATGATTAGAATGTATTTGTAAATAAATTATTACGCAAAATACATTGGAAGTGGCTCAACATACTGCATTACAAAGCCAAGAATGAAGTAAAACATTAAATAAAAACACAAGTTAGCCAACTACTTGCTTGCACACAACTATATATATCTCTAGACTCCACCATTAAATTTAGCTTGGTCAAATGAGCATGTTATTTCAAAGGATAAATGTTTGCCAGAACCCTTTGGCCCTGCTTATCCCATTAACAATTTATAGAAGAAAGGATTGTCCTGCGCTAGGCATGCAGGTAAAAGCTTGCTTTTAGTTGGATAATCCAACAGAAGTCACTTGACAGAGGACAATGTCAGACAGTTTATCCAAATAAAAGCAAGCTTTTACCTGCAAGCCTAGCGCTGGACAATCCTTTCTTCTATTGTTGTACAAGGCCGAGGGCGGCACCGGCGTGTCCTTGCGCAGGTGTTGCAGAGGCTCATAGGGGTAGAGAGCGGTACAAGAAATTGCTACCTAATAAAGAATTCATTTATGGAATGAAATATAGTACAATAAATCACCAAAAGACAAGAGGAACATGAGATTATCCCCAGGGGGGTGGGTGTAGTGCACGACCAAGATGGAAGAAGCCACTCATTTTATTCCCTGATAAAATGGTATGCCATGAACCTCCAAGAATCTCCATTTTTCCTATATATGTTAGCGCTTGTAGTGCCCTACTGTAATTTATGTATTCACACTTATATTCCAGACATGGCAGTGTGTTCCAGTATATTTATAATATTTTTTTTTTTATGTGCTGACCAATTATTTTTTTTGCTTCTGTTTATAACGTCAAAGAGACGTATCATAAATCGGTCTGGGTCTTAGTACACATCATCGGAATAAGCAGAGAGAAAAATGCAGTTATGCGCTTCACTCGCAGCAACCTCTGTCCAGCTTAACTAGAAGTCAAGGAGTGACTGATCAAATCTTTTGTCACTTTCAATATTACTTTGGTGTATTTCAAACTTTGTTTTACATCACAAACAGCAGCTGAACATCATGAAAAATATTAACAAGACTGAGGTCTTTACCTGAAAGTTTGTTTTGTTCCACCCTTCTTTCTGAAGAGCATTTCGGAGTTCCTTGTAGCTCCATATCATCTGTAGGACATGGGAGGCAGCTTTCACCTCTCTAGGAGACTGACTAAATAAAGAGGATTTCAGGCATTATTATGGTGATCAACAGTGAACTTCACATGGGAATAAACAATTTTAACTATTTAAAAATAAACACTTTCACGTAAAAAAAAAATTAAACAGAACTTTTCACCTGTCACACAGTCTATGGCAGTCTACTAGTGCCTTAACCAACAGACCAATATGATTTCTGCACCTCACCCGAAAGACCAAATGGATGCCTGGGCCTCATGATCTGTGTGGAAGTCCACGCAAACATTAAAAATACTGCTCAGTCTACCTTTCATTTGTCTTCTAAAAGTGGTACAACATTAACTCCTTAAGGACAAAGCCACATTTATTTTTGCATTTTAGTTTTTTCCGGTTCGCCTTCTAAGAGCCATAACTCTTTTATATCTCCATCCACAGACCCATACAAGTGCTTGTTTTTGTGCGACCAATTACATTTGACATCACTGTATGGCAAAACAAAAAAAAAATATTATTTATGGTAAAAATTACATGTTTTCTTATCTGTAGTTTTTTTTTGTACCACTTCATATATGTGACTTTTTAATTGCTTTTTATAAAAATAAAAATGTAATTGGATGTGACAAAAAAGTAATTTTTGACTTTTTCCCCCCCATTTACGTAATATATATTTTTCCGGTAAAATGGGAAAAGGAGCGATTAAAATTTTTATTGGGGGAGGGGACTTTTCCCATTTTATAAAGCTTTTTTTTTACATTTATTTTACACTTATGTTCCCATAGAAGACTTTTTATAGCAATCATTAAATTGTTAATACTGTTCAGGGCTATGCAGGTGAGGCGTCCTCAGTCTGCCATCTTGACTGATCAGATTCCCGCGGTTGTGCCACGGCCAATCTGATCAGCTATCAGCCACAGATGCCATGATAAGTATTGATCAAGGCATCTGAGGGGTTATTTGCAGACATCAGCGCGATCGCTGATATCCGCCATGAACGGCAGGTCTCTGACTGCTGATAGGAGCTGGGACCTGCTGTGCATGAAGCGAGTGCAGCTCCTGTGCTTGCTTCATATACAGGTTGTAAATGTATGTCCCGGTGCATCATGTCCCAGAGCATCAGGGCGTACATTTACGTCTAATGTCCTTAAGGGGTTAAAATAGGTAGAGGATGAGTCAATGTTGCTAACTCAGAGTTTGTTGTAGTCAGGGAAAAAAACTATGCAGGACTTGTGAAAACTGCCTCCCTAGCTGTGCCTAACCAACAATTAGGGGGAACCAAACTGGTGAGGCCCTCCTCCCAGTTTTAGAAGCACCTGTCTATAATGCTCATCTCCTGTGATCAATCAGATTTAGAGTGGAGTCAGCTGATCAGAAATCTGCAATTTCACCACGGGTGTCCCATTCAGCGCGACTGAGCAGCCGGGATTGAATTTTTTTTTTTTTACATTTCAACTTTGATTGTGGTGTCTAAGAGTTAATGCATTAGCCACAGGTCCGGGAAGCTGTTAGCCACCAGGACCATCCTGCGGGACCATGTTGAGCGCATGTCATAGAACGGTAGTCCTTATGGCAGTGCTTCCTAACCAGGGTGCCTCCAGGTGCTTCAAAACTACAACTCCCAGCATGCTAGGACTGCCAAAGGCTGAAGGCACCCTGGTTGGGAAACACTGCCTTAAGGTGTTAAATCCCACTACAAAATGCTGTGGGGGAGATTTATCAAATTCTGTGCAAGGGGGAAGTGGAGTAGTTGCCTATCCAATCAGATTGCATCTTTTATTTTTTAAAAGGCCTCTGAAATATTAAAGCAGCAATTTTACTGGTTGCTATGGGCAACTGCACCACTTTCTCTGCACGGAAATTGATAAATCTCCCTGTGTGTAAAATTGTACTAATGTCTAAATAATTGCCATCATATAAATTAGAATTGGGGGAGGGCAACAAGGGAAACCAGAGCAGCAGCACAAGAGCAGTGGGTATCAGGCGAATAATGCCTCTTATTATTTTACACCAAGTCCCCCTTTAGCAGCGTTTTTTTCAGAACAAGGAAGACCCTATTTAAAGGGGTACTCCGGTGAAAACCTTTTTTCTTTTAAATCAACTGGTGGCAGAAAGTTAAACATATTTGTAAATTACTTCTATTAAAAAATCTTAATCCTTCCTGTACTTATTAGCTGCTGAATACTACAGAGGAAATTCTTTTCTTTTTGGAATGCTCTCTGATGACATCACGAGCACAGTTCTCTCTGCTGACGTTATTATAATAATGACGCTTTATTTATTGTTGTCCTTAGTGGGATTTGAACCCAAGTCCCCAGCACTGCAAGGCAGCAGTGCTAACCACTGAGCCACCATGCTGCCCTTAGCATACATCTGCTATGAATGGTTGCTAAAATGGACAGAGATGTCAGCAGAGAGCACTGTGCTCGTGATGTCATCAGTGTTCCAAAAAGGAAAGGAATTTCCTCTGTAGCATTCAGCAGCTAATAAGTACTGGAAGGATTAAGATTTTTTAATAGAAGTAATTTACAAATATGTTTAACTTTCTGCCACCAGTTGCTTTAAAAGAAAAAAGTTTTTCACCGGAGTACCCCTTTAAGCAGGTTATTTTTAAGAAATCTACACAATGTAAACTATCCACATAAAGTTATATGAAAAACCTGCACAGTATATTGTGGAAATCTCAATATGAAACATTTGGTACATATCTTTTATTGTTCTGTCTTTCATGTTAGTAAGTGATATGACAGGTTAAGTGACAGTAATGACTACAGAAGATTGTATTAATGTCAATATATTGTTTTAAGTTACCTGGATTTATTTATAGTGATAAGTTTTTCAATTCCCTGTGTCTGGATGAGGGATCGAGCATTTTCAGAGCTGTCTGTGACTATTTCATGGATAGTGTTCAGCACAGCAACCACAGTGTCTTCTTCCAGGTTCTTAGCAGGACGCTGTTGCCCTCCAGGCAAGTTTCGGACCAGCTGTCCCATGGCATAATTGCCTGAAAGACAAATAAGGCAAAGCCACTTGATTTATGTCACAAGGTCATAAATGTTCAGGACAGTGATAATATTTGATGCAATGTGCTACTGTAGTTATTATTCATGCACTTTATATCTCAGCTTCCTGATTTTCAATATTAAATATTTACTTACTATAAAAATATGGATTTCAAGACTATTCCTTTTTTCCGAGCTACTCTCTTAAATATTTATGGCTTCAGCCTTGGCTTCCTTGGCATTGCTTGGAAACCTGGCAACTACATTTTCATTTGATAGGAATGCAATGCACATAAAAATGAAAAGTATTCTCTACATCAAGCCACAGCTAAAATATCATCCTTTCTTCCCCTTTTTAGCTACATAGTGGTATAATTTCTGAACATTATTACAGAAAACAAATATTATAAAATAAACAGAGTGGTAAAAGATAGAGAACACATTTAGATATAGTTGGTGGCATTTTAATGTGCTTTGCACTGGTGTCACATCCAATCCGTCAGAAGTTATTTGTAGGAGTGTCTTAGATCCACACAAGTGCAGCAATGACACAAAAGCTTTTATACTATTGTCTATGCTGTAAATATACCAACACATTTAGTATGTAGCAAGTCAATTGACTTTTCCATGCCAAGGACGCTGGAATTTTTCTAAATCTGAAGCACTAAAGCTTAGAAATCCTACACATGGCACTGTTGCTCTAACAGACCAATTCAAATGTAACGTGTGGACTGCCAAAACAATTGCACATATTCAATGACACACTGTACCACTAAAAGAAAGGCACATACCAATCAAGTCTTTGTTGCGTCGGTCCATAGAAAGATTCCTCAGAGCTATGGCAACAGCCCTCACTACTTTGTCAGAGTCGGACTGAAGCAATTCGACTAGCACTGGCAGGCCTCTCTCCTTACGGACTGTTGCACGGATGTAGGTAGACCACTAATAGGCAGGAATAATATATTAGTAACATCAGGGCAATCTGTACAGAAAACATGTGATACAAATTATTGATCATTGTACATATAAACTGGATTCATTACTGCTGCTCTTTTACGGTGTACCATGACAATCTAAGTGTATATACCTATCCCTATAGACTGTATAGCTAGTTGTAATTTACCCATTTGTCTTCTCAGAACGTTGGTTATCTTAATCTACCATAAAAAGCATGGGGAGAGATTTTTATCAAAATCTGTGCAGATGAAAAGTTGGCCATTTGCCCATAGTTTTTTTTCCAATAGGCATCTAAAAAATAAAAGAAGCAATCTGATTAGTTGCTATTGGCAACTGCTCCACTTTACCTCTACACCATGCAGGAGCTATATCAAGGCTTGTGCAGAGGAAAAGTGGAGCAGTTGCCAATAGCACCCAGTCAGATTATTTCATTTTCAACCCCTTAAGGACCAGGTCAATTTTCCTTTTTGCACTTTCGCCTTTTCCCGATTTTGCACCTACAGATCTATATGAGGGCTTGTTTTATGCATCACCAATTGTACTCTGTAATGACCTCAATCATTTCATGACAAAATCTATGGCAAAAAAATAAACATTTTTGTGGGGTGAAATTGAAAAAAAAATAAAAATAAAATGTCATCTTGTGTCAAATTGTGGGGGCTTCAGTTTCTACCCAGTGTACTTTTTGGTAAAAATGACACCTTATCTTTATTCTGTAGGCCCATACGGTTACAAGGATACCAAATTAATATAGGTTTTATTTTACTACTTAAAAAAACACTACCAAAATGTAGTAGTATGTTTAAAATGTCCTATTCTGACCCCTATAACTTTTTTATTTTTAAGCATACGGGCTATATGAGGGCTTATGTTTTGAGGGCAGTGATCTGTAGTTTTTATCAGTACCATTTTTATTTTCATGGGACTTTTTAATAGCTTTTTTAAATTTTTTTATGGTATATGAAGTGACCAAAAATGCACAATTTTAGACTTTGGTGTTTTTTTTTTTTTTTTACGTGTACGCCATCGACCGTGCAATTTAACTAACCTTAAATTTTATTACTTCAGACATTTACGCACGCGGTGGTACTATTTTATTCACTTTTTTTTATCCCCATAGGGGACTATTATATGTAATCCTTGGAGTGCATACACTGTTCAATGCTATGCCATAGGATATCATTGATCAGTGTGATTGACGTTCTGCTGCACCAGCCTGCCATGGCTGGCTGGGTACATCAGATCCCCGATTGGACCGCAAGGAGGCAGGTAAGGGCCCTCTCGCTATCCTCTCAGCTAATCGGGACATCACGATTTCTCTTCGATGGTCCCGATCAGCTCTGCTGAGCTGCCGGGTTTATTTTAATTTTTTTAACAATTCAGACGGCGTGATCAACTTTGATTGTTGCGTCTAAAGGGTTAATACTTCCCAAGGATACAGAATAAACAGCGGCACTAGCAACTTGTATCTAAATCCACTACTATGGACCAAGGACCAGCTCTGGGAGTCTCTGTTCAAAAACCCGAGGCGGTGCTAGGACAGAGAATCGGCATCAGTATACATAGCACAATAAAAAAGAAAACGTAGCCTGCACTCACCGCACAGTACGGGTATCACTGCCTCGGATTCCGGACCTCCTCGGTGACGTGGGAGTAACAGCCACTGCTGACAGCACTCAATGGCTCATAGCAATCGGGACCCACCAGGTATGAAGCCAGCTCGTGAGCACGCTTCAAACCCCGGTCACTGGGATTTTGCTGTGGTCCATAAGTACCAGGACGCAAGGACATATCCATATGCCCTGCGTCCTTTACAGGTTAAAGAGAATCTGACAGCTTGTTTAACCGCATTAACCAACATACTTTTAAAATGTTTAATCAATGCAGTAGTTATAGTGTTATGGTAGTTTAAAGGGGTATTCCAGGAAAAAAACTTTTTTTTATAACAACTGGCTCCAGAAAGTTAAACAGATTTGTAAATTACTTCTATTAAAAAATCTTCATCCTTTCAATAATGATCAGCTGCTGAAGTTGAGTTGTTGTTTTCGGTCTGGCAACAGTGCTCTCTGCTGACATCTCTGCTTGTCTCGGGAACTGCACAGAGTAGAAGAGGTTTGCTATGGGGATTTGCTTCTAAACTGGGTGGTTCCCGTGACACGTGTCATCAGAGAGCACTTAGACAGAAAAGAACAACTCAACTTCAGCAGCTCATAAGTAATGAAAGGATTAAGATTTTTTTATAGAAGTAATTTACAAATGTCTTTAACTTTCTGGAGCCAGTTGATATATAAAAAAGTTTTTTTCCTGGATAACCCCTTTAACCCCTTAAAACCTATTTTTACCTTAATGACCAAGCCCAATTTTTCCAATCTGGCATGTGTCTCTTTAAATGGTAATAACTGTGACATGCATTTACTTAGCGACGCGATTCTGCGAATTTCTTACGAGACATATTGTACTTTATATTAGTGGTAAATCTTTGGTGATACATGCACCATTTTTTGTGAAAAACTTTGAAATATTGTGGAAAATTGGAAAATTCATGGCTTTTTTTATTTTTTATGGCATTCACTGTATGGTAAAAATAATGTTATTTTTATTCTGTGGGTCAGTATGATCATGGGGATACCCAATTGATATAGCTTTTTTATGTTACATAGTTCTTAAGGTTGTGTCCATCAAGTTCAACCTATAACCTTATTTTGTCCCTTCTGAGTGATTCAGAAGAAGGCAAAAAACCCTTATGAGGCTGATGTCAATTGCCCCATACTAGGGAAAAAATTCCTTCCCGGCAAGTAATATGGCATTCAGAATAAATCCCTGGATCAACGTTCTGTATCTATAAATGTATTATCCATAACATGCAATGTTATTACTATCCAGAAACACATCCAAGACTCTTTTGAACTCTTATTGTGTTCACCATGACCACCTCCTCTGGCAGAGAGTTCCACAGTCTCACTGCTCTTACAGTAAAGAACCCCCGTCTGTGCTGGTGTAGAAACCTTCTTTCCTCTAGACAGAGGATGCCCCCCTTGTTATAGATACAGTCCTGGGTATAAATAGATCATGGGAGAGATCTATGTATAGCCCCATGATATATTTATATATAGTTATTAGGTCGCCCCTGAGTCATTACATGCCTATGCACTTTATTGAAAAAAAATTATTTTTACATTTTATACTTTTTTTTTTATAGGTTATACTATGCTGTAGTACATCTATACTGCAGCACAGAATAGCTTTAGTAGTATACACTGACTTGCAGCCTGTGCGATCCAGCATCCTAGACCTCACAGGCTGCCGTACTAGGCAGACGGGATACAGTCAGCTGGCCTCCTGCTGCCATGGCAACCAATGGGCTCTCTAGGTCGCATCACAGGATCGCTGTTTGGGAACGGGGGAGCTCCGTCCCCCTGTCAACCCCATAGATTCCGTGATCAGGACTGATCACGTCATCTTTAGGGTTAAAGCTGACAAGACCGATGCTATCCCGGTCTTTGCAGCTGTGGCAGGACCCCAGCTGTGATTGACAGCCAGGTCCCACCGGCGATCTCCTGCAGTGTGATGCGCTCAGCAGGATATCGCCAGGACGTATGTATACGTCCAGTTGCGCTAACATGTTAGCAAATGGGACGTATGCATACGTCCTAGGACTGGAAGGGGTTAATCTTCTAGCTGCATTGCGCTGCTCTGCTCTCTTAGCGCAGGCAAATATCCTTTGGAGCCATTTAGCCCCAACCATGTCTTGGGCTAAATGGCTATGTTGTGAGTTTACCATAATACTGTGGCTAGATTTTTGTGAACTGGTATTTCCTGTTTCAGTTTTCTTTTTTTGACTACAAATCCCTTAATTCCATTTTCCTCCCTCCCACACATCAGCCACCCCACCCATTGAAACATAAATGAGCTGCATCCAGTCAAAAGACTTGTGGTTCTTAATCAGGGTGCCTACAGCTGTTGCATTAGTTGCAGATTGATCCCTCCACCCATTGAAGCAGACAGGCTCCCTGTCATCAGCTGACTAGTGAGTCAGGTCTTGGCTGCATTGCAACCTGGGAAAAATCTGAGACAACAGTCATTTTGTATGCTGTTAAAAATAAATATCGGGGTGAAAATCACATAAGAATTGTGAGAAAACCGTCACACACAGGTACAGATACTATATTATGAACTACACTAACTTTACAGCCCATGTAGCATAGTCAAATAAAAAAAGATTCCTGGAATACCCCTTCAACCTTTCTAATATACTTAATAAGAAAAGCTCAGGCCTGAACAAAAATCCAGTAAGTGAGGGTGGGCTAGTACTCCTCTGTGATCTCTCCTGTCTGGTAGTACTCCTCTGTGCTCTCTCCTATCTGAAAGGACAGTGGAGAGCATAGGAGTCCTATCAGACAGGGGAGAGCGCAGAGGAGTCCTATCAGACAGGAGAGAGTACAGAGAAGTACTATCAGACAGGAGAGAGCGCAGAGGAGTCCTATCAGACAGGAGAGAGCACAGAGGAGTCTTATCAGACATGAGAGAGCACAGAGGAGTCCTATCAGACATGAGAGAGCACAGAGTGCTAGCCCACCCTCACTTACTGGACTTTGTCCATGCCTGTGCTTCAGCTTGGGCAAAACCATAATTTTATAAGCCATGATTTCTATTAAAAGGAAGTAAAAGGTTCATCTTTTGCCAAGATGTACAACATATAAGAAGTTTTTGTATCTGACAATGCCCATTTAAATTAAGTAGATGTTGCATCAATGGAAAATTGCTAACCAATGGCCCCATCCCTTGCCAACAATCCAGACAAGCTACTAACTGAGAACCAGAGGGGGAAAAAATATAACAGTCTATAAGATCAATAGCCAAGATTGAATACCAACCCTTCAATCCACATTTCATACATGCTATATCCCAGAATTACTACTCCATCTTATACTTCGCCCCTGCCACTTCCCTCTCTATTAATACACACCCCTTGATAAGGTTTATAAATTTACTTAGCTTAACAGAAAAAATCATCATCATTTTAGGCCACAAAATACCTGAGGAGGAAGTCCCTCACAAGAAATTGTTAAAATTGCAAAGCACCACGCCCAGATTGTCCTATAGCAGTCTGTTAGAAAATATTTTCTCCACTCTTGATGTCCCACATATGCACTGTCTACAATAGCATTTTATCAGGTACTCACAATTACATAAAACCCAAGCCTCATCTTGATCACTTTCAAACTAAGAAATCTTACCCAATATACTTTGCTTAAAGATTTTGGGGGAGATTTATCAAAACCTGTGCAGAGGAAAAGTTAACCAGTTGCCCATAGCAACCAATCAGATCACTTATTTTTCAGAGGTCCTTTCAAAAATGAAAGAAGCAATCTGATTGGTTGCTATGGGCAACTGGTCAATTTTTCCTCTGCACAGGTTTTGATAAATCTCCCCATTTAATTCAATTTTAGCATCTAGACTCAAAACCTGTCCAGAGGAAAAGTTGCTGAGTTACCCATAGCAACCAGATTGCTTCTAATTTTTAACAAGGCCTCTGCAAAATGAAAGAAGCAATCTGATTGGTTGCTATGGGCAACTGGCCAACTTTTCCTCTGCACAGGTTTTGATAAATCTCCCCCAAAGTGTTTATTAAACTAGTGTCTAGCCCAGAATGATAATAGGTGTATACTTGACCTGATCCATATTGGTCTGAGATTTTCAGAACATTTGGCAGCAAGAATGAATACATCATCCCAGATTTGTCAATCTGCCTGAAACCAAAACTAACTGGTTTTGACCATAACAACCAATCCCAGCTGCGATTGGTTGTTATACCCAAAACCAGACAGTTTTGGTTTTAGGCAGATTAATTAACCTGGGAGGTTGCATAGATATCAGGAGAGCTCTAGAAAAATGCATTTTTTATTACACATTTTTAATCTCATTGCCTTCTTTAGTGTACTTGCACAACATATACCACACATTGCGTGAACCTTCCCTCAACTTTATGAAATACTTTTTCCAAAAAAAGTGGAGAAAAGTAACTACACACAATGAAAAAGACCCCCAATTGAGCTCTGAAAACTATCTGGAAAACCAGTTGACCAATTGAATCCTATTTTTGAAGGAAGGTAAACGGTCAATATATTGCATTGTTCTTCACAGAGAACACAATTGTTTTTAATAAATGTAGCTTGATGCTGAATATGAAGCTGAATAAATCAGATCCAGTGGAGCAAAAATCCTTGTACTGACATTATTCTATATGACTAATAAACAGAAAAAGTTAATCTACTGATGTTTGCCTTTCCAAGCAACACAGGTACATTAGATGTGTCCACTTACAGTCCAGTTGCCAGCACTAAGATTCTGCAATGCTCCAGCTGCTGCTTCTAAGGTGTTGTAGTTCTGGCTTTCTGTCAGTATGGATAAGTAGAGACGCACAACCTCTGGCTGGTACAAAAGTTCAAATCCTTTAGAGAAAATAAATAAATAGGAATTAGTTTTCTCTACTACAGTACTCTTATGCATTCGAATATACAATATATAACATAATATATTCAGCACTACATTTAGTTAGTACAAATATGTCAGACAATGCCAGTAATAACCTTTGGTAACTTTCTCCAACAAATGACAATTGTGGCATTTCATTAGATTTAGAACCATCCGAGTAGTTAGCCTCAAAGTCTAATCATCATAGAGAAACAGCATTTACTGGAGTATAGATAAAGAATGGCTCACGTTTCCTGCAGACAACATCCCCGGACTATTTGTATTAATAATGCTTACTAGTAGACAAAGTGAAGACTGTTAAACAATACTAAAATTGTTTATTTTACAGTGACAGAACTAGAATGTAATAGACTCACTAATAACACAAAGCACTCTTATTAGACAACATTCAGTAACTTTTTACTAAAAAGATGCCCCTTACCAAAGGACTCTCCCACTAAACCTGTGCGCTACACACAGTAGCTCTCCAATAAAGTTAAATACACCATAACAACCACATGATGGCAGTATAAGTCTGGCTCTAAATCTGCTCAAGGTCACAGCCAAGGAAACTCATGCAGTCAGATTCCAGTATTACCACTGTTCTCATCACACAAACCACCATAAAGTATACCAATGCCTTACTGCCAATATTAAAATAGGAACACTGAACTCTCTGCAACACAATCTATTTCTGAGGAGGCTCACAGAAAAAAAAAAAAAAAAACCTGAACACAGCCCGTCTGAGCGAAAGGACAAAGGTTTGCTAAAGCCAAAGCAACTATAACCAGACACTAATAGGAGTCATTTATCTAAGCCAGAAGACAAGCTCTAGGATTTAGCCTTATAGCTTTAACAAATAGTGAACAACCACTACAATGCCCTCATGGATTACATAAAGAGGTGGCTGAATCTTATTTCCCAATATTTACATAGCAGCAACATATTTCGCATTGCTGTATAGAGGCTGTAGTGTAGGCACTCCTGCCAGCCTCTGTCTACAATGGGGCTTACAACGTATCTTCCCTATCCACAGATATATTAAGGCTGATTCCATGAGAAGCCTAGGAATTCAACAGGAGTACAGCAGAGGGGTATATTTGAAACATAGGGGGAGGTTTATCAAAACCTGTATATAGGAAGAGTGGAGCCGTTGCCCCTAGAAACCAAATCAAATTGCTTCTTTTATTTTCAAAAGGCCTCTAAAAACTAAAGAAGCAATCTGATTGGTTGCCATGGGCAACTACTACACCACTCTTCCTCTACACAAGTTTTGATAAATCTCCCCCATACTGTATAGGCAGGATGCACAGTATAAGTAGATGTAAAGTCTCAACCATAGATCCATGTGAGCACATGTAGAAGATCACTACATTATCCCTAGTAGAATGTCATATTTATCCAGCCTGGTTTATATGTAAATCAGACAGAAAAACCTCTGTATTAAGCTGGAGACATAAAGAAATATAGTACAGTCCGGGGCTCAAGTCCTGCAGGAACGCGTGGGAACTGAGTTCCTGCACTTTTTTCACAGCAGGAACACCATTCCCATTAGCTGCAGTCCTGCAGGACCAGCATTTGAGTTGGTCCCCACACTTTTTTCCCCAGGACTTGACCCCTGGTAGAGTCCCATACGAGCCTGTGGGCACCCTAATATGGCCTCATATATCTGGGACATTGCACAGAAGTGTTATATACTTGTGTGGATGAAGCCTGTAACAAATCACTATGAGGTCTGACATCTGCCAGTGGGATCCAAGAGTTCTGCACCTAACGGTCTATGGTAAGTTCACACATACAGTATCTGCTGCTTATTTTCTGCAGCTGATTTTGCTACCCATTCTGCAGATCCGCAGAAAATCTGATTTCTGCAGAACCGGACATCTATCTTGAGCATCCTTGTAAAGGAACAGCCATCTTCCCTTTGAACGCTAGTGGAGATTAGTCTCAGAGGAGGGTCAATAAGATTTCTCTTTCTAGGTAAAATAATGTGCTGTTTGTTTTAAAAATAAAATAAAACGTCTACAGGCTTTTCACAGTAGTTTTTAAGGTGCCTTTACCCCACTTTCTTTAGGTTTGGCCAACTGTCTAAGAAACATAGAAGAATAGAATGTGTATCTTATATTAAAGACAGCCTTATGCCTATGTTAAGAGCCGACTCTATTGTTCAAGGAGGGCTAAGCCAGAACTAGAGCTGTCTTGCTGCGGCTTACAGTTTTCCCTCGCCATAGAGAACACATGGACATTCAACTGTGCTGAATGTGTATGGAGAGATTGGGAAATACATTTTGGGTGAACTAACACTCGCCCATTCTTGAGCATGTGTGAAAAAATATTAGTCTAAAAGATACTAAAAAAAAGAGTAGTAGATACGTGGAATGAACTCCTAGCAGATGTAGTTTTAAAATTCACAGTAAGCTTCTGCTACACAGCCTACTTATGTAAATGCAAAGTCAGCAGGGCCTATCTACCTTAGTAAACAGATGCATAATAAACACCCTTTCCCGCAGACTCCTTAATAAAGGTCTTTTATACTAAAATGTCTGATTATTAACTTCACCTTACTTGCAAGCACAACTTGACTATAGAGTTTATTATAGATAAACAACATATAATCTATAGTCATGGGTGGACATGTATTTGTTTGTACATGCCTGCACATAATTGTACAATGTAAAGACACATTTTAAAGAGCAAAATATTAATTATTTAAAGTGTACCTGTTAGATCCCACAAATATGTTACTCAGTACCTAAACCTGATCATGTACATCTAATTTTTATACCTCTATCACCTATATTTATTATAAAAATACCTTTTCATTAGCTCACAGCTTAAAAATACTCTCAGGGAAATGGGGCATGTCCTTCCCTTGTAATGTGGGAGGTGATTGGTAGTGTTTGCTCACGCAGCCTTGTCCTTGAGTAATTTTGTCCATGACTCATGGACAAGCCTGATGCCGCTGCAGGACTGGTTAGTGTCCTGGGGGGGGGGGGGGTTGGGAGACCCCTAATGGTGAGATTTTCAGAACCGTAACAAACATATTACAAAAGGTCTTTAATTTTCATCAGTCACATATAAAAAGTTTTTGGATTTGACAGTGCCCATTTAAGCACTGTAGCAGAACTATACTTTTATATTAATCACAAAAGTAGCATCCACTTAACTCTTATCTAGAGGTTCTATTTTTGAAATGCTATACTGTCTAAAAGTGAGTGATAACTAAAATTTTTAAGAATTTAAAACCACAAAAAGAAAACCTCTCCTTTCTCTTTTATTGCATTTGAAGTATTCAAACTATAGCCTTTTTATAAATAAACAATTAAAACAAACCTACTCCCAACTTACCCATTCTGTGAACGCATGTTTAGAACGTGTCTTTTTCCACTGTCTGAAGAAAGCTCAGTGCTATTGTTCGTGTACATAGCAGCCTCATTCTCAAACCCAACAATTTTGGGCATGGGGCCACCAAAACAATATTGTTTTTATTTTACTCATACCTCAGTGAATGAAACCTCAAGAATTGGAAGGGTTAATGTTCCAGCTGTTGAGTAAATCAGATACTAAGACTAATAGCACTGCGTGTCACACAGGTCTACACAAACAAAAATCTGGCACAGGTTTTACATGAAACCAAGACAAGCAAATCTACTGTATGCCTCTAGGTTTGTATGCATTAACACACAACACATATATAAGTCCAAATAAGAAGTAGCACATGCAGACCAAGTAGAATTTTGAGTGCAAGCACAATAGAGCCTCGGTGCTCATGTTCCCTTTGATATAAAGTAGATAACAGGCAGCACTCCAAAATTAAGTGAGGCAAATCTTGTGATTTATTCCATGATGTGATATACTACGTTTCAGCAGCCTCTTACCGCCATTTTCAAGTGATTACAAGTGATACACAGGGGGTTTAAATACACAGCCCCAATTAGTGACATCATAGACATTAACACTTGCCATGCGCAGTAAGACGAGACCATCGGTCTTGCAGCACCAGAACTCAACGTAACTTTCCCCTCCTGCTGTATCATAGTAACGATGACTTTTTGATGCGATTGGCTGCAGTCATCTGAATCCGGAAGTGTCTACCAGCGCATATACATATATACATACACACACATATATATATATATATATATATATATATATATATATATATATATATAAGTTATAGGAAAACAGCACATCCAACAAAAAAAGCCAAGTATGTTGTTATGATGCTCGCAGGTCCAGACCCGGGTCAGTGATCCATTTTAAACAAAGAGAATATCCACAGCACACATCCAATAGGTGAAAAATCAAAGGTGGTTTATTCCATCAAACAGAGTGTCCAGAACAACGTTTCAAACAGCTCTCCTGGTCTTTTTCAAGATGAGCTTGAAAAAGACCAGGAGAGCTGGTTGAAACGTTGTTCTGGACACACTGTTTGATGGAATAAACCACCTTTGATTTTTCACCTATTGGATGTGTGCTGTGGATATTCTCTTTATATATATATATTATACACACATACATACACACACACACATAAAACTTAGATTTCGAAACAGAGTGTGTAGAAAATGATGTTGAAATGCCACATCCAGCATTGCAAATAGAGCTTAGGATTGTTAAATCAACAGGGCAAGCGCCTTCAAATACAAAATGATATTATTACTATGGACACGCCACAAGGTCTTCAGTATTATATAGATGATATATGTATATTGTCGAAATAGGCACATTCTATAACGTTTACCACTATATACATTTTTTTATGTTATGACATTGTTTTCCTACAGTATCATAAGAATCACACCATTAAGGCAGCTTAGAATTTCCCATTTTTTGTTTATGCATGTGATTCTTTTTAAATATTTTTCCATTTTCCTATCTATATTATATACTGTGTCTATGTCCAAGAGGCTGGTCATAAAGCTGGTCACTAAATGCTGTTAAACAGATCAGAAAAGATGGCTGCCTCCATGATAATGTACCAAAGGTAAAATTAAAATTACAACAGATTACAAAGACAGAACACGTTTCACTATCAGGTTGTTATGATAAAAAAAAATAAAAAAAAATAAACAAACAGAACATCTATGCAACACATTCCCTTCAACCACTTTTGGCAACTGCATCTGTAATTACAATAGGTGTTCCCTACAGGATTATCCACATGTCATGATCTACTGGGAGCATGTGACAACCAGAATTTAGAAGCAATGGTATGGAATGGGGAAGCAAAGATCTCACTTTTCAAAAGTGTGAATGTGTGAAGAGGCAACAAGAGAACATTTTCCTAAATGAATAGCTGGTGGTGGTTTTTACTTGTGCCCTTTACTGAAAGATGTTTGCTTTTTATGGAAAACAAACAAAATAGGAAAATACTAAAATGTTACCTTTCTAGGACAACTTGTAAGGGTCAGTTCACAAAAGGGAATATACAAGGTAAATATATTTTCAATCCCATTCCTTACACTTGTCCAAAGTACATGTGACAAATACTAGATTACTGGGGCCCCGATGATGGTTGGTATATAGCTCCAGTGAAGAGTGTTGGAGAATAGCAACAGTGTTTTCGTGAAAAGAAGCACAACGGGATCATTAACATGGTTAACAGAAAGCAGGGGCATCCTTACAGGAGCTGGAGTGCTGCTAGCACCAGTCAGCAGGGGCCCTGCAGCATGCAGTTGCCATAGTTACCACATCACTAAACGGTAAAGAAATACTATGTATTGGACTATTTACACATAATTCACCATATAGAGTGAGAATCAGTAGTTCTGGGAATAGTTATGTGTGCCTTTATATAGCTCATTCTAATGATAGAAAGTTGATAGAAATGATCATACTGGCTGTAGGTTTTGCATTACCTTGCTTCCCTTTTGCAAAAAAAATAGCTTCTTGTTTATTTGAGCCTATGTCTGGATATATAAGATTAGCCAGACATCTCTGGATGGCATTAGCTATAATAAACTTTGCAGGCACAATGTAAAAATATGCAAGAATGTCTAAACTGGGGGCAGTGTGTGGTTAGAATATTATCCCGATAAGAACTCTACCGAAATATAAACTGCATTCTCTGCTCAGGCTGCATATTTGGTGCAGTGCAGCAAGGGTGAACTACAGATAGATAAAATACCCCAAGATGTCATCATTCACTGGAGATGGAAAAATATCATCTACTCTAAAATGTTAACTGAATATTGAATATGCTAAATGTTCATCTGGCATTGAAAATATAAGGAATTTAAAAAAAATATCAGCATTAAACTAAGAACAGGACATGAGGGCAGTGGTGATACAGGTACACAGCTGCATGCCGCAAGGATTTCAAGTGCCGACTTCAAAGGCAACATATTCTGTGCTTAAATATGCAAGGGCTGAATACCTTGGTTCCCCTAGCTGGTTGTTAAATCATGCTAATGCCAGCTTGATTGAACATCTGTGGAGCATTGCATTTTAACTGCCTGACCAGGTTGTAAGTTACAACCGCCAACATGCCATTCTGATTTTACAGCCACACCCAAAAGACCAATAGAATCTAAAGTTAAAGCTGCATGTCTTCCCTTTCAAATTGAGGTTTTATGAGTCTGAAGGCTGCAACTGTAGCAAGAGAGCAGATCAGGACAAAGAGAAGTGCTGCCTACATAGACCATAGGTTAGGCAAACTGTATAGTGCGGGCACAGCAGTACTGGTAAACAGCTGAACAGCAGAGGTGCATGTGTCGGCATCCCACCGATCATACAAACATTGTAACATAGTTCATAAGGTTGAAAAAAGACCAGAGTCGATCAAGTTCAATCTATAACCCTAATGAGTCGCTACTGAGTTGATCCAGAGGAAGGCAGAAAACCCTCCTACTAGAGATAAAAATTCTTCCCGACTCCAAATATGGCAGTCAGAATAAATCCCTGGATCAACATTCTGTCCCAATAAATCTAGTATCCATAACCTGTAATCTTATTATTCTCCAAAAATGCCTCCAGACCCCTTTTGAATTATTTTACCGAGTTCACCATGACCACCTCCTCAGGCAGAGAATTCCACAGTCTCACTGCTCTTACAGTAAAGAACCCCCTTCTGTGCTGGTGTAGAAACCTTCTTTCCTCTAAACGTAGAGGATGCCCCCTTGTTATAGATATAGTCCTGGGTATGAATAGATCATGGGAGAGATCTCCGTACGGTTCCCTGATATATTTATACATAGTTATTAGGTCTCCCCTAAGCCTTCTTTTTTCTAAACTAAATAACCCTAATTCTGGGTACTGTAGTCCTCCCATTTCCTGTATTAATCTGGTTGCCCGTCTTTGAACCCTCTCCAGCTCCACTATATCTTTCTTGTACACTGGTGCCCAGTACTGTATACAGTATTCTATGTGTGGTCTGACTAGTGATTTGTACAGCGGTAGAATTATTTCCTTGTCGTGGGCATCTATGCCCCTATTGATGCACCCCATGATTTTATTAGCCTTGGCAGCAGCTGCCCAACACTGGTCACTACAGCTAAATTTACTGTTAACTAAGACTCCCAAGTCCTTTTCCACGTCAGTCGTCCCAAGTGTTCTCCCATTTAATACATAATCCCAGCCCGGATTTTTATTCCCCATGTGCATTTCCTTACATTTATCAGTGTTGAACCTCATCTGCCACTTCCCAGCCCAAACCTTCAACCTATCCAGATCCATTTGTAACAGTTCACTGTCCTCTATTGTGTTAACCGCTTTACAGAGTTTAGTATCATCTGCAAAGATTGCTACTTTACTATGTAACCCCTCTACAAGGTCATTAATGAATATATTAAATAGAACAGCACCCATGATTTACCCCTGTGGTACCCTGCTAGTAACAATCACTTAATCAGAATAAGTAACATTAATAACCACCCTCTGTATCCTATCACTGAGCCAGTTACTTACCCACTTGAACACATTTTCCGCCATTCCAAGCATTCTCATTTTATGCACCAACCTTTTATGTGGCACCGTATCAAATGCTTTGGAAAAATCGAGATATACGACATCCAGCGACTCCCCCTGGTCCAGTCTGAAGGTCACCTCCTCATAAAAGCTGATCAGGTTAGTTTGACAGGACCGATCCCTCATAAAGTCATGCTGATATGGGGTCATACATTTATTTTTATCAAGATACTGCAAAATAGCATCCCTTAGAAAACCCTCAAAAATTTACCTACAGCGGAGGTTAAACGAACAGGCCTATATTTCCCGGGGTCACCTTTGACCCCTTTTTAAATATTGGCACCACATTTGCCATGCACTGTATTGGGGAACAGTCCCTGTCACTATAGAGTCCCTGAATATTAAAAATAGGGGTCTATTACATTACTTAATTCCTTTAGAAAACGGGGGGTGAATGCCATCTGCACCTGGCGATTTGTCTATTTTAATACTTTTGTATGCTGCACTGTACTTCTTCCCGGGTTAGACAGGTAACCTGTACTATGGAGTTCACCTTATCTCTCTGTATTTCACCTGGAATTAAATTTTCTTTGGTGAATACAGTGGAGAAGAATTTGTTAATATATTTGATTTTACCTGATCCCTGTTAAGAACTTCTTCCTCATCATTTTTTAAAGGGCCTACACTTCCATTATTAACCTTTTTGCTATTTATATAGTTAAAGAACATTTTGGGGTTAGTTTTACTATCTTTGGAAAGGAGTCTGTCTCTATTTTTGCAGCTTTTATCTGTTTTTTTTTTCTTTTTTACATATTTTAAATGTTTCTCTATAGCTTTTTAATGCTTCTTCACTGCCGTCCTGTTTTAGTAGTTTAAATGCTTTATTTTTGTCATTTATTGCCCCTTTAACATTTTTATTTATCCACATTGGTTTTCTTTTATTTCTGACCCTTTTATTCCCATAAAAGGTATATACATCTTACAGTGAGAATTTAAGATATTTTTAAAAGTCTCCCATTTAGTGTCAGTATTATTGTTCCCTTTATTTTTTGGAGGAGTGCATTTCTACCTATAATGACTCATAATCACACATTAACGTTTCCATGCCATATATCCTCCCACAGTGCAGCCTTCAGACTCAATTTCACATAAAGACAAACTCCTCCCCCTTTCTGTTTTGTCTGATTCTTCCTGAATAGACTATAACCCTGTATGTTGACCGCCCAGTCACAGCTATCGTCCAACCAGGTCTCTATTATACCCACTATGTCATAATTCTCCTCAGACATCAACCACTTTAGTTCCTCTGTTTTATTGGACAGACTTTTGGCATTAGTCAACATGCAATTCAGAGGTGTATGGTTTTTTTCTTCCTATGAAGCCTATCCCTATTAACTATTCTAATCCCTCCCTCCCCTCCTCCCCCAGGTACACTAATAAGTCCCCCCTCTCTATCTACACCATCTTCCCCCTCTACGTTGTAGGTTCCCTCCCCCCCAGTCCCTAGTTTAAACACTCCTCCACCCTTCTAGCCATCTTCTCCCCAAGCACAGCTGCACCCTCCCCATTGATATGCAGCCCGCCCCAGATATTGTCATCCTATCCTGAGAATATATCCCTTATGATGAAGTCTGAAACCCTCTCCTGCAACTTAAAGGGGTACTCCACCCCTAGACATCTTATCCACACAGCCATCACGCCCCCTCCCATAGACATAAATGGATGGTATGTGATGACACAACCACAGTCACCAGAAACCAGCGTTCTGAACATAAAGGTTCAGAACGCTGGTGGTCCCAGCAGCTGGACTCCCGTGATCAGACATCTTATTCCCTATCCTTTGTATAGGGGAAAAGATGTCTAGGGGTGGCGTACCCGTTTAATGCATCCATATAATGTTGGCTGCTTGAGAAAACCAACGATTAGCTCATCTACACATAGTTTGGGAATTACTTTCCTTTGGTAGCCATTTTCTATACCATAAACAGAACATGCTAACACAATGATCATTTTAGAAAAAGTTTCTAGGAAGTAAATTCCAGATTCATAACCAATATGGCTACCCTTTCCGATTTCAGAGCATGCCTAAAACACATTCCTATGTAAGTCAATGAGGCAGCTGCAGACTACAGGTCCCACAGTCCATGTTGTTGCTGTAAAGCATATTTCTAAAAGAGCTGAGACACCAGTCAGGCTGGACAGCTTCTTCTATATTTGTGTACAGAAAATAAAAACAAAAAATTATAACCAGAAAATAAAAACAGAACTTTCTCCTGGCGTTGTAGGGTGGGCGTTGGGTCGAGGTTTCATATCTTCTGGACCTGTCTGCTCATAGGGGGGGTTTTGAAAGGTGGTGGCCAGGTTAATCAGCTCAGTTTTGGATGTTTCTGTCCCCCTTGATCCCCTAGTGTACCTCCATTATCTGTGTCATAGTGCCCTGTCCAAGAGGCCGTTGAAATTGCTCATGCACATTGTTTTGGCTGCCAAAACATTATTTGCTAAATATTGGAAGCGCCCACTTCCCCCATCGGAGAGTGATTTAATAGCCAGTGTAAGAGAGATCCGATCCCTGGAGTCATTGACTGCCTCACTTAATACCGTACCGTTATTTGTCTGTTTGGGATCCATGGGATAGCTTTACTGACCGTCAACCTCCTTGAGAGGCTCCCCTTGTTCACCTTGTTTTTGTACTTTCCTTCCCTCCCCTTCATCTATTTGTTGTTTCCTGTGGGTTTGTTTTATGTTGTGGTGTCTTTTCTTTGTCTTGAGCTTCTTCTGTATGTTTATATATGCTTTCTAGTCATTGCGATGACTTATTATTTTCCACTGGTCTGCTGTGGGTTGTTATATCTCCATTGTTTATGCTCTGAATATTCATACTTAGTGTTATCTTGCATTTTGTACTCAATGCATTTCTGTTATTGAACTTTTATTGTTTGAACAAAAACTTCAACTCTTTAATAAAAATTACAGTTAAAAAAAAAAAAAAAACTCACCATTAGCCTATCCACAGAACAGGCCATCAATGTCTTATCCGCAGGATGCTGACACCCAGCCCCCCCACCAATCAGCTGTTTGGCAGAGCTGTGGTTCCAGCATACACAAAATGAATGGCCAAAAGCAGATGTCTCCATTACTTTTGTAGTGGTGGCACTGGGTTACTGCAGCACAGCTCCCATAACATTGATAATGTGTCATTAATGTTAAATGCCTGAAAAGCCTTTTAAGAAAATCATAGTTTTTCTATTTTTAGTTACACAATAGTTAAAGAAATATACAAAAATCACAAATGAAAGGTCTCATGTGCAACAAACCATCCCAAGAAGGGTTATTTTCTCTTTTGCACAGAAGCTAATTTATTCTGTGCGTGTCTATAGATGTGCTGCACTTATGTTCCATAACAAAACAATTAGCACTGGTAACCAACTGGTAAGTGGAGACATTTTATTTGGCGAGTGCTGCAATAATCTCCCCCATGATGCACAGTGAAAGACGATATGATATAATATACAAAACAATAATGTACAATAATATAACCATAAATCACAAGCAGCAAACCAACGCAATAAGAAAGAATACCAGTAAATCCTTAGCAAGTATGTGAGTTTGCTGAAATCTAAAAGCCTGTTTAGAGAAGGAAGGCCCATTGGGGAAATCTCAACTTAGGTAACCACTCATCTAACATTCAACCTGGTTGAAAGCATTTCAGCAGAGTAGGCCATATTGCTGTGAATTATGAATGACTTATGGCAAGGTGAACTTTGTACTCTTGACAAGCCATGCTTAATGTTTCTGATGGGAATTAACCATGGTAATGTAATGTTGGTCTTCTCAGATCCATGATTACTCTAGTGCAGTAATCCTATACCCGAAGGAAGAAATGAACTGATTTACCCATATAGAAACTTTATGATGGTTTATTTATAATACATGAGTAACTGTTATGCCAAGATGATATCCTGTAAATTATATATGGTATAATGTAATCTGCTGTGCATTCTAGGAGTTTAATGATCCCACAGTAAACAGTAGCAAGCTGTGTTCTCTAATGCATCATCTATTATGCCTATTGTCTGCAAGGGGTACAGCATGTAATATCACTGCGGTATGAATAACATATGACACTTCCATAACACTTCATGCACAGATACTCAGGGCTGTTTTACGAGATCTGAAGAATAAAGCCATAATTCAGTCACTCACATCGGCATTTAGAGGTTTCAGCGAAAAGCAGCAACACAACTCCAGAAAGAAAGTAAGCTCTTCAGTAACATATGCATTTAGCAATGAAGTATGCTTATTTCTTTTCTTCAATTAAAATGCTTTCTCGGAGGTAGAAAGATTGAGCTATATTATAGCTTTAGACTCACCAGAAGTGGGTAGAGAATACTATTTCATAGTTGAGAATTTTATGCAAAATGAAAGAATCTAGTATCTAGGGGACAAGACCTAGCCAACAAATATCTCTTGATGAATAAATATGCATAGATCTATCATCTATAATCTAGGTGCTTTTATAGAAAAAGACCTACCTGGCGCTCTTCGCAAAAGTGGCCACGAGGGAGAAATTACCCCGAGAACAGTGGGCCAAGGTCATCGCTCTGTTCCTGCCATCGAGACCCCAGCAGGCCTACTTCGACTTACCCGACGAACAGGCTGTTGACTACAAGGTAGTCAAAGGTGAGATCTTGGCAAAACTAGGGGTGAATGTGTTGATCCGGGCCCAGCAGGTTCATCAGTGGGAATACAAGCCGGCTGAGCATGCCAGGCCACAGTATTATGACCTGTTGCACCGCCTGGCTGCAGCCAGAGGTGCTAAGTCCCCACGTCATGCATGACCGTCTACTGGCCGATGTATTCTGGAGGGCTTTGCCACATTTCCTCCAAAGTTAGATTGGCCAGGTAACCCCTGACAATGCCCTTGGGATGGTGGACCTGGCGGAGAAGTTTGAGGCCACCATGAAACTGCGGGAGGGGGTGAAACCCAGGAGGTCCCCATCCTTGCCCAGGTGGCTAGAAAGCCCTAAAAGTCCCCAGGAGGTGTTTTCCAAAGGTCCTGCCCCTTTGCTGTGTTGGGGGTGTCAACAACCGGTACATGTTAGGGCTAATTGTCCCCAGCGGGAAGAACTTAAGGACACCAACTACGCACTCCGCCCATCCCTGTATGCCCAGAGACTGTGCCACAGTTGTTTTCAGGGCAGCGGACTCTGACAATCTCTGCCAGTTGAGGGTGGGAAATACTGTTTTGGTGGCCCTGATTGATTCAGGTAGCATGGTGACTTTAGTGAGGTCCAACCTGGTGCCGCCCACGGAGTACACGGGTCGACAGGCTAGAGTAGTGTGTACATGGGGACTTAAAAGACTATCCAACTGCCTTGGTGACTGGACTCATGAGGTGGCCGTTGCCACGAAGTTGCTGTTAATAGTTGGGAGAGACTTTCCAGGGTTTGTGTCTCCGTGGCCCCAGACAAGAGTTCCCCAGACCTGGGTGTCCCCAATAGACTGGCCCTACTCAGGGGTGACCCCAGAACCAGAGTACGAAACAACGGCAGCTGGGGTGACTATCAGGGCAGTCAGACAGACTAGAGCTGGGCGGTATGACCAAATATGTGTATCACTGTATTTTTTGTAACTTATGGCGGTTCCACGGTATATAACGATATTTCTTTCACCCCCACCCCAAATCATGTGATCTGCGAGCGCTCTTCTGCTCCCCCCAACAAATCATGTTACCCGCCAGCACTGTTCTGCTCCCCCCCCAATTAATTTTGAGCCCAGCGGAGTACTACTCACATATGTCACCTACAAGCACTGCCCTCCTCCTCTTTGTTGGGGGCCGCCGGCGCTGGAACTCACTGTACGCCAGTGGTGTCCAACCTGCGGACCTCCAGATGTTGCAAAACTACAACTCCCAGCATGCCTGGACAGCCAGCTTCTTACATGACAGTGGGCTCAGCCGATCACTGGCTGGGCTGACGGCTGTCCGACGTTCCAGTCCCCAGCCTAAGGCTGACGTAGGTAAGTTTAAGTTTATTTTCTTTATCTTTTGCAGCCCGGGCATAGGGATACAGCATACAGCAGTGGTCTCAAACCTGTGGACCTCCAGCTGTTGCAAAACTACAACTCCCAGCATGCCCGGACAGCCGTTGGCTGTCCGGGCATGCTGGGAGTTGTAGTTTAGCAACATTTGGAGGTCCGCAGGTTGGAGACCACTGGCGTACAGTGAGTTCCAGCGCCGGCAGCTCACCAACAAAGAGGAGGGGGGCAGTGCTTGCGGGTGACATTTGTGAGTAGTACCCCACTGGGATGGTAATTAATTACGGGGGAGCAGAACAGCTCTGGCGGGTAACATGATTTGGTGGGGGTGGGGGGGGGGGGGGGGGAAAGAACAGCGCTCGCAGGTAACATGATATGGTGGGGGGGGGGGGGGAGCAGAACAGCGCTGGCGGGTCACGTATGATTAGTTCCCAGATGTGGGGACAGCGCTGCGCTGGGCTGATAATTCATTCCCAAGGGGGAAGGGCGAAACCGGTATTGCAATATGGGAAAAATTCATATCGTGCAGCCCAAAAATTTCGGTATTTGGCATGAACCGGTATATCGCCCAGCCCTAGGTCAGACCTCAATGTTACAGGAGAAAATTTTGGCACAGCACCAGGACCCTACTCTCTCGGGCCTGGTAAAATGTTTTAATTGTTGGGAGCTGAGACTGTATACCATCGTTTTGTGGTTCACCAAGGGATGCTGTACCGGGTAAACCAAATTCGGGGTGAGAATGTGGAACAATTGGTGGTGCCTAAAGCATATCAGAGGCTGGTGTTAGAGTTAGCCCATCAGCATGTTCTGGGGGGGGGGGGGGGCACCTTGTCCAGCAGCAGACGCAGGAACGAATTTTGCAGCTCTTTTACTGGCTTAGTGTGTATAAAGAGGTCAAAAAGGTATTGTGAATCTTGCCCAACCTGCCAAATCTCTAGCCCCCAGCCACATTACTGTAGTACCCTGGTCCCTCTTCCGATTATCGAGGTCCCATTTGAGCGGTTCCCTGTGGATCTGGTTAGACCATTGCCAAAATCCGCTAGGGGGCACCAACACATCCTGGTAGTCCTGGACTATGCGACTCTGTATCCCGAGATGCTGCTTCTGCGACATTCCTCAGCCAAACTTATAGCTAAGGAGCTAATGGAGTTTTCCCGATAGGGCTTACCTAAAGAGGTGTTGACTGACCAGGGCACCCCTTTTATGTCAAAAGTTATGAAAGAGCTCAATAAGTTGCTGCAGGTAAAACAGCTACGGACCTCTGTGTATCACCCACAAACGGACTGCCTGGTAGAACGGTTTAACCAAACATAAAAAAAGCGCCCCAGGCTTCTACTGGGTTCTCGCCCTTTGAACTGCTATACGGCAGACATCCACGTGGTCTGTTAGACATAGCTAAAGAGGCATGGGAACAACAGCCCACGCCGCACAAAAATGTAGTTGAGTATGTTACTCCTTTGCAGGAACGGATGGAAACACTGTTGCCCCCGGTTAGGGAACATATGGAGGCAGCTCAGGGGGCTAAAAGCAGAGTTTACAATTGCTAGGAACGGCTTTGGAATTTTAACCCGGGAGATCGGGTTCTGGTACCAACGGTCGATAGTAATTTTCTGACTAGGTGGCAGGGTCCCTATGAAATGATCGAAAAGGTAAGGGAAGTGACGTACAGTGTACACCAGCCCAGGCAAAGAAAGCCAGAGCAAGTGTACCATGTAAACTTGTTGAAACCTTGGAAAGACAAGGAGACTAGTGTGGATGACAGCCTCTGGTCAGGTTTGTAAGCCAGATGGGACGTTGCGGTTCTCCTATAGATTTCCTCAAACTTAATGAGGTGTCCAAGTTCCCATGCCCCGAGTTGACAAGCTTATTGAAAGGCCAGGAAAGGCTCGGTATATTTCTGTTTTGGACCTCACCAAACGGTACTGGTAGGTTCCCTTGACGGAGGCTGCCAAAAAGAAAACAGCCTTTGTCACACCAGAAGGTTTGTTTCAGTACAAGGTTACCCTTTGGTTTACATGGTGCTCCCGCTACATTCCAAAGGCTAATGGATATTTTACAGCGGCCACATCGTCGGTATGCCTCAGCTTATCTGGACGATATCATCATCCACAGTACAGACTGGGATGATTGTTGCCCCTCCCGTACTATAGCATGGTGTAGCGGCCGCTCCACCACTCCCTCACCTTTCTCACACGCTGCTTCATTCTTGCAGTGAGAGCCGCAGGGACACCATCCACGGCAGGCCGGCACGATGACATCACATCATCGCGCCAGAGATCACGTCCCCGTGGCTCTCACTCACACTGCAAGAACGGAGCAGCGTGTGAGAAAGGTGACCACTGGAGAGAGCTGCCCGGGCGCGGTATGGACGGTACAGGGGAATTATGAAGACTTTGGGGGGAGGTATGCACAGAAAAAGGCAAATTATAAGTGAGGGGCATTATATGTGAGGGGCACAGGACATGGGGCATTATGAGGGGAACATGACAGGGGGGCATTATATGTGTGGGCACATGACAGTCCCCCTCCCAGTCATGTGTCCATATAATGCACATATAATGCACCCCTGACATGTGTCCCTGAATTATAATGCCCCCTGTCCTGTGCTCCTCACATATAATGCCCCGCGTCCTGTGCCCCTTACATATAATGCCCCCTGAGGGGGCAGGACAGGGGGAATTATATGTTAGGGGCACATGTCAGGGGGCATTATATCACTTAGGCTGGGTTCACACCACGTTTTCTTAAATACGGTTCCCGTATACGGTTGGGAGGAGGGGGGCGGGGCTTAATCGCGGCACCCGCACTCAGCCGTATTCGGGAACCGTATTTAATGCAAGTCTATGAGCCGACCGGAGTGAACCGCAGCCTCCGGTCGGCTTCGTTTTCGGCCGTATGCGGTTTCCCAACGGCAGGCAAAAACGTGGTCGACCACGTTTTTGCCTGCGGTCGGGAAACCGCATACGGCCGAAAACAAAGCCGACCGGAGGCTGCGGTTCACTCCGTTCGGCTCATAGACTTGCATTAAATACGGTTCCCGAATACGGCTGAGTGCGGGCGCCACGATTAAGCCCCGCCCCCCCTCCTCCCAACCGTATACGGGAACCGTATTTAAAACGTGGTGTGAACCCAGCCTTAGATCACTTATACAGATAAAGCAAGTTCTTACATATAAAAGTAAAATAGAGCTGCTGGGAGCTGTAAATCACTGTCTATGTAGAGGACAGGAGCTTCTTCAGGGTCCTGTACAATACACACAAAGTCCTAAAAAAGTAAAAAGGAGCCACCCTTACCTGGTGTCCAAAGGAGCAGCTAACCCTGGCACAGGTAATGAGTAGTACAGAACATGTAATACCTCCCTGTACTGCAGAAGGTGCTACCAGACACCAGTCAGTGCATGCACTTCAGTAATACAGGTGTTTTACCAGTAAAGTCAGCTTTATCTCACAGTTACAAAATTACCTGTGCAACAAGGAGGGCTGTGTTTGGCTTCCCGCTTCTTTGGCCACCTGTGTTCCAATGGTCATATGAAAATGTTTTTTTCTGAAGCTTGTGAATGGACTTAACATCCCTATAGAAACAGTCTGAACAAGAACCAGGCCCCTTATTAAATGCTTAACCTTAAGGATCTATAAACAACTTTCATAGAAGCACAATTAAACTTTTTTTACATAAGTACTTGTCACATTTTACTTGTCTAGGGAGCTGGCCACCCACATAAGTATTGTTTGCTGAGATAAATAATTAAAAGAACAAATATTTAAAAGCAGGTTTATAAAAGTAATATACTGGGTTAGCTATTTAGGCATTTTTATTTCTCATTATACAACCAATGCATAAACGGATATTAAGCTTGCAAAGAAAAAAAAAAAACATTTTCCACAGCAACTTGTGAGTTTTTCGCTGTAATACTGCACAGAGGAACTGTTCGTATACCAGTGAAGAGAAATAAAGCATTTTAGAACTTACGAGTAGTAATGAGCAGCATAGGCCATATTCGAATTTGCAATATTTTGTGAATATATGGACGAATATCCGTCCTATATTAGCGAAATTCACATATTCGCCATGTTCGTTCTTTTTTTTGATGCGAAAATTCTTAATGAAATTCACAGTGTGCATGTGCAATTATACCTTTCACCTAAAAGAAGGGAGGGATCAGTGTCCTGTAAGTGCTGATATTCGCATATTTGCAAATATTCGCATTTAAAAAAAGAACATTCGTCATTACGAATATATATCACTATATTGTAAATATTCGCAAAATCGCAAAGTGCCAATATTCGCGGTAAAAATTCGTATTTTGAATATTCGTGCTCAACACTACTTTTTAGTTGCCTTGGAAAAAAGGGTGAGTCCGTAGAAGTTATTTTTCTGAAAGATATACGTCAAGGGTAGTATCCACATTATCCCTCTCATATAGACATAAACTGATATAAGTTTGCATCAGTTAGTACTAACACTTTTCCTATTAGTTCAGTGAGGGTAATCTTGTGATTTAAGATTTTATTTATTTAAGACAAATTTTGCATTTTAAAAATAAATTTAGAAAAATTTCTATATATATAATATATAATGTGAGTGAATATTAGTAGTCATTAGTATTTATTAAGTATTAGAAGGAATTACTACTTTTTTTTTAAAGCCTGTCCAGGGTGAAAAACCACTAAAAACTTCCAGCTGTTCACTCAATGAATCTGTAAAACTGAGGTTATTTATAGGGAATTTTGCCTTTATGATGCAAAAGTAACAGAAGCAATTTCTGAAAAGACATTAAGCATAAAGGAGCTTTGGAAAAGTATGGAAAGGGTGCTAGGTCTGGGGCATGAAGAGAGTTCAATCTCTTTAAAAGCCCATCCTGCAGATTCCTAGCATGAGAGAATGAATTGAAACAGTTGATTCCTGGCCAGGCTCTGTCCCTGCAGCCGCCTCCCTGTGATTTAAAGATTATTTATTTTTAGAAGGAAATTCTTGTGGTTGAAACCATTCAGCAAGGAATGAGCAATAACACAGAGACCTTTCCATAATTCTCAGACGGTTTAAAGGGGTACTCCGTCCAAGACATCCAAAGGATAGGGGATAAGATGCCTGATCACGGGGGTACTGCCACAATCTTTCATGCAGCACCCCGCTATCATCAGCCTCCGGAGCTAACATCGCTCAGGGTCTGATGAATCACGATCACGTGGCCGGAGTATTGTGACATTATGGCTCTGTCCCCGTGTGACCACCGCGATCAGGCTTCTTATCCCCTATCCTTTGGGCCAGAGTACCCCTTTAACCCCTTAAGGACGCAGGCATTTTCAGTTTTTGCACTTTTTTTCCTCCTTACCTTTTAAAAATCATAACCCTTTCAATTCTCCACCTAAAAATCCATATTATGGCTTATTTTTTGCGTCACCAATCCTACTTTGCAGTGACATTAGTCATTTTACCCAAAAATTCACGGCGAATCGGAAAAACAAAATCATCGTGCGACAAAATCGAAGAAAAAACAACATTTTGTAACTTTTGGGGGCTTCTGTTTCTACGCAGTGCATATTTCGGTAAAAATGACACATTATTCTGTAGGTCCTAACGGTTAAAATGATAGCCTACTTATATAGGTTTGATTTTGTCGTACTTCTGGAAAAAAATCAACTACATGCAGGAAAATGTATACGTTTAAAATTGTCATCTTCTGACCCCTATAACTTTTTTATTTTTCGGCGTCCAGGGCGGTATGTGGACAAATTTTTTGCACCGTGATCTGAAGTTTTTTATCGGTTTTGTTTTTTGTTTTGATCAGACTTTTTGATCACTTTTTATTCATTTTTGAATTGTATAAAAAGTGACTAAAAATACGCTTTTTTAGACTTTGGAATTTTTTTGCGTGTACGCCATTGACCGTGCGGTTTAATTAAGGATATATTTTTATAGTTCGGACATTTACGCATGCGGCGATACCACATATGTTTATTTTTATTTACACTGTTTTATTTTTTTATGCTCCCATAGGGACCTATAACAATGAACACACTGATCTCCTATGCTGATCACTGGCGTGTATTAACACGCCTGTGATCAGTGTTATCGGCGCTTGACTGCTCCTGCCTGGATCTCAGGCACGGAGCAGTCATTAGTCGATCGGACACCGAGGAGGCAGGTAAGAGCCCTCCCGGTGTCCTATAAGCTGTTCGGGACGCCGCGATTTCACCGCGGCGGTCCCGAACAACCGGGTTACTTTCACTTTGATCGCCGCATCTGAAGGGTTAATACAGGGCATCACCGAGATCGGTGATGTCCTGTATTAGCCGCGAGTCCCGGCCGTTGATAGCCAAGGCTTCTCCCATCCCAAAAATATACTTGAACAGGAAGAACTGGACACAAATCCTCACTTTAAGCTTTGTTGTACTGACAGTTGTTTTAAGAAATGAAAGAAAACACATTTTACACAGATTAACAAGACAATAAATCTTTGACAGCCATGATATAATTTTGGCTCTCTGAAATGTTTCCTGCAATCTGGTTTATCGAAGGAGGCACATGCTTATAATTCAATCAGATTTGAGATTCTGGCACATTATAGAATGATGTCAATATTTATAAACACCATCCTGTATCAATATAATATACATCTCATCGCCTAAAATTTTCTTTTGAAATCTGTAAATATGTATATAATTATAACTTTTGTCTGCTTATTTCTGGTCTGTTACAGATTTTGTGCAGCAATAAATCAATTCTACAGTAAGCTACTGTGCCTCAGCATCTGCAGAACATTATACTGCACACCTGAGGTGCTGCAATGCTTCTTTGTGAAGAATGATGAGGTCTTCTCAATGGTGATCAAAAAGCTTTCTTAAAGCATTACTGTCATTAGTAAGAAAATAAAAAAAATAGAGAAAAAGAAACAGCCGCATATCCAAAAGTTGTATTTTGATCTAATTGCTTCTCAGCATAAATTCAAACAGGTTGTTAGTATACATTTTGATCAAAAAGTACAAGCCCACTCGCCACGTCATGGCCACCTATTTAGGTTGGTCCCTAAACCAACAATGGCATAGCGCTGGGCGGCGGCCACCACCGCTGCAACAACATGCCTGCAGAGGGAGCGAACCAGTGGCCAGGAAGCACCACTACTGCCCGACCAAGCCCCTGGCTCCTGGCCACCCCACCCCACAGACAAAGCATCACAGTAACAATGGCTGCCACAGTGCAAGATAAAAAATTATCTTTTGGCACAAAATGCAGATTTTTCTTCTGTCCTTGCATTGGCACTGGGAGCGATCCAGTGGCCTGGCAGCACCTCTGCTGCCCAACCAGGCCCCTGGCCACTCCACCCTACAGACAAAGCATCATAGTAACAATGACTGCTGCAGTGCAACCACACCAATGTGAATACCTACCAAGTGCTCCCTGCCAGAGGGCTGGGTGAATGCTAGAAGGAAACCCTTATGCAGTCTCCTGCTAATTAAAAATGCCTGGGCAAAACTGGTGGAGCAGAGTGCTGGCTATGAAAGAGGGGACAGACTACAATTGTAGGGAGCACTTGGTAGGTATTCACATTGGTGTGGTTGCACTGCAGCAGTCATTGTTACTATGATGCTTTGTCTGTAGGGTGGTGTGGCCAGGGGCCTGGTTGGGCAGCAGAGGGGCTGTCAGGCCACTGGATCGCTCCCCGTGCCAATGCAAGGACAGAAGAAAAATCTGCATTATGTGCCAAAAGATAATTTTTACAGCTTTGTGACCAATATGCATTTTATAACCCTAAAGCAGCCATGTGAAACCTATATGGGGCAAATACACAAGAAATAATGATCAAAGAGAAACCATTTTGCATATAAATAATAGTTCAGCACCTTGTATTGCTTGTTACTTTGCATTTAAGTGCTTCTCTTCTTAAAGTGTACCTGTCGTCAACAAAAAACTTTTTATATAATGTAGACCATAATATGCATATTTGTAATATACATTAGTTAAAAAATGTGTATATTTTTGTCCCTACAGCTATTGTTTGTGTGTCTCTATGAGGAGTCCAAATACAGATAGTGTGGGAGGACAAGCAGGGCTCTGTGCACTGAGGTTCTATGACACACCCCTAGCTCACAGAAGGCTGACTGACAAGCCAGGAGTCTGCACAGAGCCCTGTTTCTCCGGTCCTCACTTCTTGTATTTGGACTCCTCATAGAAACACACAGGCAATAGCTGCAGGGACAGCATTTTTTTCTCCCCAAAATATACACATTTTTATATCAATTACAAATATACATATAATGGTATTATATACATTATATCAAAAGTTTTTGTTGGGACAGGTACACTTTAAAGACAGCAAGCTGTCTGCATCTTGTCTTTGCTCTGAGGAACAGAATGGAGATAACCACACCTCCCCTCATTTTTTTTTTTAAAGGACCAAAAAGGCTGGATTTTCAGGGTTCATTTGCAAAATTAAAAAGACAGAGACCCCTAGTGGCCATTTTTGAAACCCTTTTTCACATCTTAAGTAATCACATTTTTTTTAGGAATATGCTTAGTTTATAAGGAAGTATTAAATGTAAAAAAGTTGTTTCTAAGGACATTAACACTTTAACCCCGTAAGGACTCAGCCCTTTTTCAACTTAAAGGGGTACTCTGCCCCTAGACATCTTATCCCCTATCCAAAGGATAAGGGGATAAGATGTCAGATCGCCGCAGTCCCGCTGCTGGTGAGCCCCGGGATCCCCGCTGCGGCACTGCGCTATCATTACAGCACAGAGCGAGTTCACTCTACATGTAATTATGCGCATTTCAGGGGCCGGAGCATTGTTACATCACGGCTCCGCCCCTCGTGACATCACGGCCCGCCCCTTTCAATACAAGTCTATGGGAGGGGGCGTGGTGGTCGTCACGCCCCCTGCCATAGACTTGCATTTAGGGGACGGACCGTGATGTCACGAGGGGTGGAGCCATGATGTCAAGCTGCTCCGTCCCCTGTATCGCCGGTCATTACGGACAGCGCAAACTCGCTCTGTGCTGTAATGATAGCGCGGTGCCGCAGCGGGGATCCCAGGGCTCCCCAGCAGCGGGTCCGCGGCGATCTGACATCTTATCCCCTTATCCTTTGGATAGGGGATAAGCTGTCTAGGGGCGGAGTACCCCTTTAAGGACTGAGCCCCTTTTCGCAATTCTGACCACCGTCAATTTACGAATTAATAACTCGAAAACGCTTTTACCGAAATTCTGATTCTGAGATTTTTTTTTTTCGTGACATATTCTACTTTATTGATGGTAAATTTTCGGCATTACTTGCATCCTTTTGGGTGGAAAATCCCAAAATTTAGAAAATTTGAAGCTCTCTACTTGTAAGGAAAATGGATATTCCAAATTTTTTTTATTTTTATTGACAAATACAATATTGTCCACTTTATGTTGGCATCATAAAATGGACATATTTTTGCTTTTTGAAAAAATTAGAGGGCTTCAAAGTAGAGCAGCAATTTTCTAAAATTTCATGAAAATTGCTAAATCTGAAGGGACAGATGTTACAGAACTACAACTCCCAGCATGCCTGGGCAGTCTAGGCATGCTGAGAGTTGCAGTTTGGCAACAATTGGAGGGCTACCGTTTGGGCACCACTGTAACAGTGGTCTCCAAAATGTGACCCTCCAGATGTTGCAAAACCACAACTCCCAGCATGCCCAGACAGTCTTTAGCTGTCTGGGCATGCTGGGAGTTTCAGTTTGGCCTTCCTAGTGGTTGCCACAGTAAAGATTGCTTTACTTTCCCTTTCATTCCCCCCCCCCCCCCCCCCACCGTCGTTTCCCTACCTGAGCCAGGATCTTTGCAGTCTCCAGCAAAGATCAGCGGTTCCCAGGCATCTTCCCCTACAAGTACCGGCCTCCATCTTCTTTCCATGTTCCCCTCGACATCCAGGGGTGGGCAGATCGGGGGGGGTTGCCATGGCAACCCACTGTGTCCTGCTCTGCCATTGGTCAGAACCAGTTCTGACCAATGGCAGGGGATAGGAGGAGATCGCAGCACTGCGACCTCACTCCTAGCCCTCAGGATGATCGGAGCTGTCACTGACAGCTCCGATCATCCCTATTTTCAGGGTGATCGGGTCACCAGAGACCCGATCAGTCCGGAATAGCAGAAAATCGCATGTCTGAATTGACATGCGATATTCTGCGATCGCCGACATGGGGGGGGGGGGGGGGGTGTCTCAGGACCCCCCTGGGCGAATGATTTCAGCAGGCATCCCGGTCTGGTCCCCAACCGGCGAGCGGCGGGGACCGGAATTCCCACGGGCGTATGCATACGCCCCACGTCCTTAAGGACTCGGGATGCAGGGCGTACGCCCGGCGTCCTGAAGAGGTTAACTCCTTAACGACGCAGGACGTATATTTACGTCCTCCACCTGCTCCCGCGATATGCCGTGGGGTCACGCGGTGTCCCCGCGTCATATCGGGTCGGTCCAGGCGGCTATCAACGGCCGGGACCCGCGGCTAATACAGGACATCACCGATTGCGATGATGCCCTGTATTAACCCTTCAGACGCGGCGATCAAAGGGACCTATAACGCTAAAAAAAAAAAAAAAGTAAAAAAAAAAAAAAGTGTTAATAAAGGTAATTTAACCCCTTCCCTAATAAAAGTTTGAATCACCCCCTTTTCCCATAAAAAAAATAAAACAGTGTAAATAAAAAAAAAATAAACATATCTGGTATCGTCGCGTGCGTAAATGTCCGAACTATAAAAATATATCATTAATTAAACCGCGTACGCGCAAAACAATTCCAAAGTCCAAAGAAGTGTATTTTTGGTCACTTTTTATACCATTAAAAAATGAATAAAAAGTGATCAAAAAGTCCGATCAAAACAGAAATCGTACCGATAAAAACTTCAGATCATGGCGTAAAAAATGAGTCCTCACACCGCCCTGTATGTGGAAAAATAAAGTTATAGGAGCCAGAAGATGACATTTTTAAACATATAAATTTTCCTGCATGTAGTTATGATTTTTTTTCCAGAAGTACGACAAAATCAAACCTATGTAAGTAGGGTATTATTTTAACCGTATGGACCTACAGAATAGTGATAAGGTGTCATTTTTACCGAAATATGCACTGCGTAGAAACGGAAGCCCCCAAAAGTTACAAAATGGCGTTTTTTCTTCGATTTTGTCGCACAATTATTTTTTTTCTGTTTCGCTGTGAACTTTTGGGTAAAATGACTAATGTCACTGCAAAGTAGAATTGGTAACGCAAAAAATAAGCCATAATATGGATTTTTAGGTGGAAAATTGAAAGGGTTATGATTTTTAAAAGGTAAGGAGGAAAAAATGAAAGTGCAAAATGAAAAACCCCGAGTCCTTAAAGGGGTAGTCCAGTGGTGAAAAACTTATCCCCTATCCTAAGGATAGGGGATAAGTTTGAGATCGCGGGGGGTCCGACCGCTGGGGCCCCCTGCGATCTCTCTGTACGGGGCCCCGGCTCTCCGCCGAGATAGCGGGTGTCGACCCCCGCACGAGGCGGCGGCCGACACGCCCCCTCAATACATCTCTATGGCAGAGCCGGACATTGCCGAAGGCAGCGCTTCGGCTCTGCCATAGAGTTGTATTGAGGGGGCGTGTCGGCCGCCGCCTCGTGCGGAGGTCGACACGCCCCCTTCCCGCGGGCTGTCGGGGCTCCGTACAGGAGATCGCAGGGGGCCCCAGCGGTCGGACCCCCCGCGAACTGCAACTTATCCCCTATCCTTAGGATAGGGGATAAGTTGCTCACCACTGAATCACCACTGGACTACTCCTTTAAGGGGTTAAAGGGGTACTCCGGTGGAAAACTTTTTTTTTTTTTTTTAATGAACAGGTGCCAGAAAGTTAAACAGATTTGTAAATTATATAGAAGAGTTGGAGAGGCTCTTGTCTGACTACCCACCAAATAAACCCGGGCTACCTAATTAGACACTTATACCCAAGGTGTCAGATTGTAGTTTGTCTGTAGAAATATATATATTAGGGCTCAGGGTTTGAGACAACTGGACAGGTTGTGTTTAAAGTAATATTTCAATTTATTGATTGTATATAATGTGACAATTGAATATTAGATAAAATGTAAATAGCAGCAACTGCGTCTCACAGGGCCCTGTGAGACGCAGTTGCTGCTATTTACATTTTATCTAATATTCAATTGTCACATTATATACAATCAATAAATTGAAATATTACTTTAAACACAACCTGTCCAGTTGTCTCAAACCCTGAGCCCTAATATATATATATATTTCTACAGATTTGTAAATTACTTCTATTAAAAAATCTTAATCCTTTTGGTACTTTTTAGCAGCTGTATGCTACAGAGGAAATTCTTTACTTTTTGAATTTCTTTTTTGTGTTGTCCACAGTGCTCTCTGCGGACACCTCTGTCCGTGTCAGGAACTGTCCAGAGCAGCAAAGGTTTGCTATGGGGATTTTCTCCTGCTCTGGACAGTTCCTAATACGGCCCTGTGGACAGGACAAAAAAGAAATTAAAAAAATAAAGATTTTCCTCTGTAGCAGATATATGCTAAAAAGTACTGAAAGGATTAGGATTTTTTAATAGAAGTCATTTACTAATCTGTTTAACTTTCTTGCACCAGTTCATAAAAAAAAAAAAAAAAAAGTTATCCACCCGAGTACCCCTTTAATGTTTAAAAAGTTGTTCTGCTGCAGCTGTCTATCATAATAACACAACTCCTTACTACTATTCATACCTAAGCACATTAGAAGCCAAGGACTTTTTTTTTCATATAATACATATTTTTTATTTTCATATTTGTCTTAATACAGATTAACAAAACCAAAAATGTAAACTCCCACCCCCGATGCTGAAGTAAAGAGTGAAGAAGAGAAAAAAAGGAAAAAAAGAAAGAAAAAAAAAATTGTATAAAATTTTAAATGCTAAACCTCTCCTATTTTCCCCTTCCAGTCCTTTCATTTGCATATTTTTCAATCCTAGGGGATATCTACCTTCTTGCTGTGAGCAATCTAGCATAAAAGAGATATCTGTTTACCTTATGTCTACTTTCTTCAGTATAAATGGCTGGCATCATACCAACATGACATGCTCACACTTGTCATTTTGTTACTGTAAAGAAATTGTACTTGATCACATTGTGAATTACATGCCAAGGAAAGACAATATATTTCTCAATCGAAACCCAGAGGCCCCAATTTTGTTACTAATGCAGATAAATAACTGCAAAAAAAGGTTTCTGATTACAAGCTAACTTATAAAATACAATTTCATTGTCAAATTGATAATCTTTTTCTCATGTACTTCTCTTCCCACATGTCAATAAATGACATTACACAATCTTCAGTTTTACATAAATATTGTCCCAAAGATATGAGACATTTTCAGTTTTCAAACAAACTTTAAATATTGACATTTTGTTATGAAGCTAGGAGCCAGTTTCTTAGACCAGGGGTTCTTAACCAGGGGTATGTGTACTCCTAGGGGTACGCCAAGGGTTTTGCGGGGATACGGCAAATCGCTGACAAATACTGGCCATGCATTGGTCAGTATTTGTCAGCGCAGAGCGGGGATTGGACGCCACAGTTGCTGTGGCAGCTCACTATACTGTACCGCGGCCACTTTACGCAGCCTGATGTGTGACGTCCCTGACATTGCGCGGAGGTGCCAGCACAGTGCAGAAGGAGGTCACCCATCAATACGGCCCTCCGACTCCCACCAAACGGGATAGACACAGACCTGGTATGAATGTTAAACCAAGTGTAACACCACAGTATGGGAGGGGTGTTATTGTATGTTTCTCATATATTGGCCCAGGGGGATTGGAGCGGGGAGTAATGGCACAAGAGATTTAAGTATCGCATTAGAAAGGTAAGCACACACCATTATGAAATTAAGTACTTTTATGATTTCTTTTGTCTGTGGGTACCCCTCCAGTGTAATTTCCGCGCGAGGGGTACCCATGAACATACTTTCACCCTTTGGGAGTACAGTCACGAAAAAGGTTGAGAACCATTGTTTTAGACTGTTCGCTCATTTGGAAGGACTCTGAACTACTGCATTGATCAATGCTATGTTTAGCTTATCTGTTTTGTATGCTGTAGTTGTGTATTTATGTATTCCCCTTTATAACAAATTGTACAGCACCTCAGAAGATGATGAGACCACACAAATTAGGAACAATCAATTTCTGAATATATACAGGTATTATCCTTATCTAAGGAAAATGACAGGCATGATCTAGAGAACTGCCACTCAGCATCTTTATACACACTGCAAGAATTTCTTAAAGGAAATCTGTCATCAGAATCACCCACACTAAACCTGTTACACAGGCTTGTAGCGCGGGTGATCCTGATTAAAACGATTCTTACCTCATTAAAAACTGTGCAGCGGTTCGCCAGATATTTTCATTTTTAGTTATATGGTATTCCCAGGCTTGGGGCTCATTGGGAGGTCCACAGCATCAGCACGGACTCGCTTACGTCATTTTCGCCGGGTGGAGCGGCTGCCCGGCTCATGAATATTCATGGCTGCCTCATCGCAGTCTTCCTCCTGGTGTAGGTCACGTGGGTAGCGCCGCGCATGCGCCACGCGCCGTACACCCGGAATATAGATAGATATGCAGGAGAATGCCGCTTACGGGTGTACGGCGCGTGGCGCATGCGCGGCGCTACCCACGTGACCTGACCACCGTGCTGATGCTGCGGACCTTCCACTAAGTCCCAAGCCTGGGAATACCATATAACTAAAAATGAAGATATCTGGCGAACCGCTGCACAGTTTTTAATGAGGTAAGAAGCGTTTTAATCAAGATCACCCGCACTACAAGCCTGTATAACAGGTTTAGTGCGGGTGATTCTGATGACAGATTTCCTTTAAAGGAAAATGGTCAGCTTCAAACTGATCAGCGTCCCCTGCACTACCAGCTAGTACTGCTGGTTAGTGCGGGGGGGGAAGAAAGCTGACAGTTTTCCTTTAAACATTTCATATTGAGGCATTAAAACTACACACACAGTATCCCTTCCTTAGACTGTTACAAATCATAAATAAAGAATGAACAAAAGAAAAGAAAATCTACACCTGATTAAAACTGTGGACTTTTGACTTTGGAGTTCCAGTAATCTATAAACAGATGTCTTAATACATGTTGTTTCTATAAGTCATGGTCTGCAGGCAAGCTGTTAGCCTCAGAAACAATCGATACCAAAGAGTCTGCGGTCAGCGAGCACTTACTATCTGCATGGAGATTGATCGATTGCCCTGGGTGCAAAGTGCACTAAGCAGAGCTATATATCAAAGTAAGGTAGAAGCTGGAAATGGTGTGAATGCACTAAACAGTAGCAGATCTCCAAGTAGTGATAGCCTAGTACAAAGCAGTAGCTCCAGTAACAGACCAAGGACTATGGGGGAGATCATTGCCTTCCTGACATTTTATTGGCTGAAATTAGGCTCAAAACATTGTCATTTTCTGCGCAAAAACTTTGTGCAATTTCAATAGACAACTTTTGCAAAATAGTGTGTGAAATGGAGTGCTTCATTCTAGACTTTGCAGTGGACAAGATTTATTAACTGCATCTTTTTTTTTTTTTTTTTTTAAATAAAGGTGCAAAAATAATGTGCAAACGTAAAAAAAAAAAAAAAAAAAATGCAAATTCACACCACCTCTGCCTTGCATTACAAAAATGACACCCTACAGTAAGTTCTGAGGTGATTTTTCATCTGTGAAACATTTAACAAAGTCTGTGTGCCATTTGGGTAAATTTGGCACATACAAGCCAAAAATACAGGAGAAAAAAAAAGGCTGCGAAGTGGCTACACACAGACACATATTGATAAATCTCCCCCTATGTGTCTGCACCCATGAGTTTATCACCTTGTTGTACAGGATTTCCCTAAAGTTCAGTGACTTATAATTACAGTCTGACTTATTGCCAATAAAATAGATAAGAATAAACTTTCTCATTTTAACCCACTGATGTCCCCCTAATGGGAGCAATGAAGATTAGTAGACATAACAATCAAGATACAATCAAAACAGATAATGTGCCAGAAAGGAAGCTTTGAACAAATTGGATGCCTGGCAAAGGGTCTCTGGAGTGCCACTTTGTACACAATAAGAACATTTTAATCTTCACAAAAAAACTGCAGCAATGAGGAAAGAGTTTTTAAGTTCTCTGTGATCAACTATGCAATCAGGATAAATAAACCCAAGAGCAAGACTGGCCGATGATCACTGCCAAAATGTCCTCCTACAGAACTCATAAGCACAACGTAATAATCTGCTAATAGTGAATGCAACAGGAACCAGAGAGGAGTCAAGGAGTTACATGTAAATTAGTTTCATCACACGTACAAGTAATGCAGGTTACCACATCAACAGGTCTGTGCTGGCCGAGAGTGGACCACCTACTCTACCATCTAATTATTATGACAAGCTTAAAGGGGTACCCTGGAAAACATTTATTTTATTTATTTTTTTAAATAAACTGATGCCAGAAAGTTAAACAGATTTGTAAACTATTTATATGAAAAAATCTTAATTCTTCCAGTACTTAGTAGCTGCATGCTCCACAGGAAGTTGTTTTTGAATTTCCTTTCTGTCTGACCACAGTGCTCTCTGCTGACACATCTGTCTATTTTAGTAACTGTCCAGAGCAGAATAGGTTCGCCATGGGGATTTGGTACTGCTCTGGACAGTTCCTGACATGGAGAGAGGTGTCAGCAGAGAGCAACCAGCTGATTTAAAAATAAAGATGTTTTCCAGTGGAGTACCCCTTTAACTGAAAGCAACATATAATATGCCAAATTATGATTTGAAGTAAAAAAAATAATAACAACCAATACTGTACCTTTTGCAGATTCAGAACGTTTTGGCAAGTCAAGAGTGTCAAAGTTCTTATCCATGTCCCCATTCTTTTTTCCTGAAAGCAAGAAGCTGAATGTTATTTTTTGGCTGAGCAGAGCAACTCCACAGGGATATATATATACACTGAAAAACAAATTAAGTTCCAATTCAGTCAATTTCAATAGTTTCTTTCCAATTCTTTATTTATTGCTGAACATTACGCATGCACTCATTTCTGATCCGAATCCCCTACAGTACAGCAGAGATTTATGACGTATTGTGCAGACACAAACATAAGGAAAGAAATAGAAGATATCAAAGGCTGTCCAACATTGAGAACTAAATAAATGGGACACAATCATCAGAATGTATAATAACCAATATTCAGAGTAAAGTGCCCCTAATACACAGGATAATATAAACACAATGACTCCTTAGGCAGCCGAAGATGTATATTAAATATAATTTAATCCTAAACTATATGTCTAACCTGTTTTGTTTTGTTGTTTATTTTGTTTAGTTTTTTCCCAACAACCCTCTCTGTATAGGAGAGAAAGCGAGATACATAATGCAGTTGTTTTACCCCACTTGATGTCTTGAGTCTACTGTACTACACTAGATGGATTCTTTTGGGGCAGAGGCATGCACTGCAGGACAAAACCAGGATAAATAAAGTGATAAGAAACAGTTTTCTTACTGGGATAAAGATTAGTACACAACAAGATGAACGGACAATAACAGATTCCAACAAATAGGAAACTGAAGTCTCACTGTAGCACTAAGCATAGTACACATAACTTGAATAGTAACTGACTAAATATTTGCTTTATATTTTGTGGTAGGAGAATAATAGTTTTTAATTGTAATTTAGTAAATAGGGATTTACCATTATATTTCAGTGTAAATATGTAATATAAGGGAGCTGCATATGAGTAAAAACAACAAGTAGTTACACTCTCACATTTAAAAGAATTTTATCACTTTTTTTTACTAACTGAAACAAGATAGTGATGGTTATGCTTTCTTCTTATCTGTTTTTATTTTATGATTGTGGATTTTTTATTCCTTATTTTACATGTGATTATAAAAGCAGCCATCTTCTTAGAGCAGCTGTTACCAGCATTTAAAAGGATGCTTTACAGCAGCCAGCTGGACCTGTGGTCTGGAGAGGACTCACTGACTAAGGCTGGGTTCACACTACGTTTTCTCCCATACGGGAGCACATACGGCAGGGGGGAGCTAAAAGCTCGCACTCCCGTATGTCACCGTATGCGCTCATTCATTTCAATGATCCGGCCGGAGTGAAACGTTCGGTCGGCTCATTTTTGCGCCGTATGCGCTTTTACAACCGGACCTAAAACTGTGGTCAACCACGGTTTTAGGTACAGTTGTAAAAGCGCATACGGCGCAAAAATGAGCCGACCGGACCGAACGTTTCACTCCGGCCGGCTCATTGAAATGAATGACATACGGGAGCGCATACGGTTACATACGGGAGCGCAAGCTTTTAGCTCCCTCCTGCCGTATGCGCTCCCGTATGGGAGAAAACGTAGTGTGAACCCAGCCTTAGAGAGTTTTCTAGGCATGCTCTGTAAGGCATTAATAGGTAAATGTGCAGAGAGGGGCAGAGGTGAACGGTGACCTCAACTTTATATAGGTGTAATTTCTGCCTGTTATGAAGAGTTTGCTACTGAGAAGTAATCACTACCAGACAGGAAGTGTCAGTATACTATAAGGCTCAGGGGAAAACTACTAAATGTCTATTGAAACTTTTTTTTATATAGTGACCTGAAAAATTTGCATGAACAAAATTTCTTACATTTTTTTTATTTTTTAAATAAAAAAAAATTTAAATTATTTAAAGGCAATGTATCTGACATCCAGAGACTATGTTTAAAGAGTCACCAAATAAAACTTTTAATATAGTATTCCTTGTGTAATTAGACAACACTTTCCCATTCACTTGCTTTTAAAATTATCAACATAAATATGTTTAAAATGTAATAGAAAAACCGGCCACTAGGTGGCTCTGTATTGTTTCCTACAACAATTAATACAGTGAGTTTGGTCTCCTCCCGGTCTGGCAGGAGAAAAAACTCAGGAAGTGCTTCTCTGTGCACTGAGCTTGATTGACAGCTGCACAGAACCTCATTGAAAGCTGCAAAGAGCCTCACAGCCTCACCGAAACATGCATAGAGCCTCACTGAAAGATGCACAGAGCTTGAGGTCTTCAATTCATCACAGCGCTGCAAAGATGTCAGGCCTGCTGGGAGATGCCCACTTTCTCCTGCTGGGAGATTGCACTATGTGAGCAAGAATAAAAGGTATGATACAGAGCTTTTTAATAAAGGGTGGGAGGGGTGTTAGGAGTAGTTAGGGAACATAGCCTGAGTTAGTTCAGAAAAGTTTATTTGGCGACAGGTACTTTTTAAATATTCCGATGTCTTTGTAGAATAATATTGGGTAGTGGTCTGACATGTTCCCTCACCCTTTCTTTTTAACTCTTCTTTCCTCCTTCTTAGAGCTCTCTCCTGTTCTTAGTCCAATCACCGCCCTCTATCCTCTAACATTTTAGCTTCCCATGAATTGCTCAGGATTTTTTTTTTTTTTACTAAACAAACCTCTCAACTGTTTGGTGTGAACATTTTTTCACAATATGATTGTGCATCTTTTTTAATGTTTCTTTAGGTTTAAAAATAAATAAATAAACTAAACAATACAGTGAATATACTCCTTACTAAAACTAGACAAATGTCCATTTTATTCTACCCTTTTCCCAATTGATATGTTTTTTTTCTGTCTATAGGGGCAGACATATATTCTTTTAATTGACTTGTATGCAAGAGGTTTCTAGGCATGCCCTGCATCCCATTAAATCCACCATTTCTAAGGTAGCAGTGCTTCTCATATTCTCCTCCAGCTCATAGGCCACAGCAAGAGGAGAGAGTTGGGAAGGTCCCATACCCAACAGAAGGAAGGTCAACTTTCATCTTATGTCGATGGCTGGATTTACGTCTCAAGATATATATATATATATATATATATATATATATATATATATATATATACACACACACAGGAGCGCACACACACACACACACACACTAAACATATAAACTGACCATGACTTATTGAAACAGAACTCAATTAGAAATTTTTAAAACATTTGCGTCATAAATTGAGTAAAATCAAAAATATACAATTCTAGTGTGAACAGAACTGTAGAGCTTCTGTTCTGTTAAAAATACTTCACTGAATACAACTGATATTAGCGGGCCACAATATACTTTTGTTGAATACATTATGAAAGAAGGAAACTAAAAAGGAAAATTGATCCTAACTGATTATGTTATATATAACATTTGTGACAAAGGCAAAGACTGATGGATCAATATATAATTTTATTTTAAAGACTAAAATGAAATCACAAAAAAACAGCATAGTAGGCACAGCATAGTTTGCCTAGTTTGAACCTTTGAATAGAACACTAGTGTGAACTTGGTCCAATCTCTTAAACACGAGAATGTTTCAAAAATGTTAAAATATTGAGAAAATAAGATGAGTAAAGGAAAAGTGGTTACTGGAACACAACCCTTGTTCATATTCCCATTTTGGCAATATGGATCATGGGAAGGGGGGGGGAGGTCTTCTGCTCCAGACCCTGTCTAGGAGCCACACTGCAGAGCTGCTGCAAGGGAAATGTGTGGCCAGCTGAAACTAGGCTAGGCTGGCTTATCTTTAATAAGGCTTTGTCTTTATGAGACAATCCCTTTAATATATAAAATTTAGGTAAAGTAGAATAGTATAGGCAGGGGTCAAGTCCTGGGGAAAATCAGTGAGGGAACTCAGACAAGAATTACACTCAAAAACTGGTCCTGAAGGACTACTGCTAATGGGAATGGTGTTCCTGCTGTGGAAAAAGTGCAGGAACTCAGTTCCCAGGTGTTCCTGTAGGACTTGATCCCTGAGTATAGGTCAAGATAATATGGAGTCAATCACTCACTTTGAACTCAAATAGGATTGAGTAACCTAGTGAAATGTATTATTCTGTGCTTCACAATACATAAAAAGGCAAGGAAAAGAAGGGGTATAAAGCAGAAGAAGCTACAGACTCACCTTGGTTAAACCACTCCTCTAATAAGCAGGAAAGCAAGAGAAGAAAGGTGAATTACAGGGGGGAGAGAAAAGCAGGCAGATCTAGTAACAAGGAAGACCATGGCAGCTGTACTACTGACATACAGTGGGGATCAAAAGTTTGGGCACCCCAGGTAAAAATGTGTATTAATGTGCATAAAGAAGCCAAGGAAAGATGGAAAAATCTCCAAAAGGCATTAAATTACAGATTAGACATTCTTATAATATGTCAACAAAAGTTAGATTTTATTTCCATCATTTACACTTTTAAAATGACAGAAAAGCAAAAAATGGCGTCTGCAAAAGTTTGGGCACCCTGCAGAATGTATAGCATGCACTGCCCCCTTTGCAAAGCTGAGACCTGCCAGTGTCATGGATTGTTCTCAATCATCATCTGGGAAGACTAGGTGATGTCAATCTCATAGTTTTTAAATGCCCAGACCTTGCCCCAATGCATCTGACCTTGCCCCAACAATCAGCACCATGGGTTCTTCTAAGCAGTTGTCTAGAAATCTGAAACTGAAAATAGTTGACGCTCACAAAGCTGGAGAAGGCTATAAGAAGATAGCAAAACGTTCTCAGATGTCAATATCCTCTGTTCGGAATGTAATTAAGAAATGGCAGTCATCTGGAACAGTGGAAGTTAAGGCAAGATCTGGAAGACCAAGAAAAATATCAGACAGAACAGCTCGCAGGATTGTGAGAAAAACTGTTCAAAACCCACGTTTGACTGCACAATCCCTCCATAAAGATCTGGCAGACACTGGAGTTGTGGTACACTATTCCACTATAAAGAGATACTTGTACAAATATGGTCTTCATGGAAGAGTCATCAGAACAAAACCTCTTTTACATCCTCACCACAAAAATCAGCGTTTGAACTTTGCAAATGAACATATAGACAAGCCTGATGCATTTTGGAAACAAGTTCTGTGGACCGATGAGGTTAAAATTGAACTTTTTGGCTGGAATGAGTAAAGGTATGTTTGGAGAAGAAGGGGAACAGAATTTAATGAAAAGAACCTCTTTCCAACTGTTAAGCATGGGGGTGGATCAATCACGCTTTGGGGTTGTATTGAACAGGGAACATCTCACAAGTAGAAGGAAAAATGGATTGAATAAAATTTCAGCAAATTTTGGATGCTAACTTGATGCCATCTGTGAAAAAGCTTAAATTAAAGAGAGGATGGCTTCTACAAATGGATAATGATCCTAAACACAGCTCAAAATCCACGGGGGATTACATCAAGAGGCGTAAACTGAAGGTTTTGCCATGGCCTTCACAATCTCCTGACCTCAACATAATTGAAAATCTATGGATAGACCTTAAAAGAGCAGTGCGTGACAGACAACCCAAAATCTCAAAGAACTGGAAGACTTTTGTAAGGAAGAATGGGCAAAGATACCTCAAACAAGAATTGAAAGACTCTTGGCTGGCTACAAAAAGCATTTACAAGCTGTGATACTTGCCAAAGAGGGCAAGTACAAGATATTAACTCTGCAGGGTGCCCAAACTTTTGCAGACACCATTTTTTTTTTTGTTTTCTGTTATTTTGAAAGTGTAAATGGGAAATAAAATCTAACTTTTGTTGACATATTATAAGAATGTCTAATCTGTAATTTGATGCCTTTTGGAGATTTTTCCATCTTTCCTTGGCTTCTTTATGCACATTAATACACATTTTTACCTGGGGTGCCCAAACTTTTGATCCCCACTGTAGACATCTGTTATGCAGAAAAAGGTTTCCTTTCAAATGTTTGAAGGGCCTATTCTCCCTTGAAGTTGGAAAATCTAAAATTTGAACAGAATCCCAGAAGAAGGGGCAAAGAAAACATTCCCAGAAGGAAACAATTGGAAAGGCCTTTACTTCAACTGGGATCTGTTAATCGAAAGAAAGGTAGATTTCACCGATATAATTGTGAATAGAAAGTCTATTGCAGCGGTAAGTGACCATACAGAGCCTCATGCAATTTCAAGATATCAGTTCAACTGAGGAGAACATCTGGCAGCACTGCTATAAAATTAACATAAACTTTGGAGTACATGCAAGAACTATCCATGTACATTAAATCAGCAGAGAATGTGTTCATCTAGTCCAAAGTAAAACAAAGAGACAAGCACCATATACAGTCTGCCTTGCTGCCAAGGTTCTCTTCTTGGTGCATCTGTATTGTAGCTATGGAAAAGATGTAGACTGTTGTAAGCTTCAGGGGCATCATATCTCTGTTTACTTAGCAAAGATACCTGGGGATGATTTCATGAGAGGAGGTGGTCATATGTTATCAATCACGTATACAGTATAACTGTCACCAATATTAAGAAGTGAATTACATGGCTGAGACCTTAACAGAGGTGAACACATAAATCCAACTTTCCATGCTTTGGAATAATGCTGAACCCAAAGAATGTAATCTCCATTTTTATAGTTTAGTATACATATTAGTAAAAATAGTAGTTAAATTTTTTTTTTTTTATTAATTAATCAAATGGTAGGAAACCCAAAAATATAATAAATGACATGTGATATAAAAATCATTATGACCTGATTATAAAATTAAAGCATAACCCAGCAAGTGGCAATTCTTCCATAGAACCAAGACTTAATGTGTGCCTCCAATGCTTCTGGAAAAGGCGATCTTCAGCTTCAGTGAGGGGAGATGCAGTCCATGCTGGGTGGCACAGTTTCTGAGGCAACGGTATGATGCCAAGCAAGTTCCATGCACAAACCCATTTCTAAATTATAGGGCTTGTGCATGAAACTTGCTGGGCATTGTATGGTTGCCTCAACAACTGTATTGCACAATGTGGACTGTGTCTCCACACATAGGAGCTGAAGATCACGCAGACTCGAGGCTTTGGAGGCAAACTTTAAATGCTAAACCAAAGCTGAAAGAACTGCAAAAAGTACAAAATTATCTTCTCCTATTGGTAATAAGGACTGCGAAGGGATCGGCAGGTAGACATGGGAGTCATAGCGTGACTGCGACAGAGCATGGCAGGGAATGTGGCTGGAATGTTGCCTTTATAAACACATACAAAGCAGGTTTGAACAAGCCAGACTTTGCCCAGGTATTGGTGATAACAACTCATGAGAAGGAGGCAGACAAAGTGTCAGTAAGAAGAGTTGTTTTCCTTACCAGTTATTAGACCATTATCAAATCCATAAACTTCTATGACTAACTCCTCTGCTGCTGCAAACTTCTAATATACTATAAAATAACAAAGCATGTTGAAACAGCCCACATAAAATGTATCACACTGCTCAATATCAAATGAAAATGTGAATTGAGAAGTGTCATAGCAGAGGCTGGTGATCCTGAAGCAAGTCTGCACATAACAGCTGATCATAAATGCATCTCTGTCAAGGTAGCAGGTGATAAACATCACTAATAGTGGTTTTACTGGTTATATTGACTTTGCTAAATAGCAGCATGAATGAAGCTTAAAATGTCACACCCAAGTTACCTTTAGCTTTTTTGCCTCCAAAGCAGCCAGCATCATCCTTCTTTTTCTTTTGCTGTCCACCAAGCCCACTTTGGAGAGTGCTGTCCAAGTCATGGAATCTGTCTGCTCCTGGCACCTCCTTATGGACATGGTATGAGAGGTTGCGCATGATGCACACACAATTTTCAACAGACTGAAAGACAAAAAAATATAACATGTAATAGGATAGTAAAAACATTACACTCTACCAAGAACGTACATTTAATCTTCCTTACTCATTGTAATAATTAAAAAAAGAAAAGTAAAAAAAGACAATGCATCAATTGTATGGCGTTAGTAAAAAAACAAAAAGCCATGTCCAAAATAAGTTCTCTTTTGGCAAAATACGTATAACCTTTATTTCATCTTTAATATTCAAAGAAAGTCCCTAATCCATTTATATAATAATCCATTGATATTCATTAACTTCCATGAATGCCCAAAAAAGAATTCACAATGGGTTATGGTGGAAATAAACCATGGTTTAGCTTACCCTGGCTGCAAAGTGCTTGTGCTAGCTCCACCTTAACACACATACTATAGGCATTGTAAAGCATTTATCCCTACATTGTTCAAAAATTTGAGAGTTGCTGTTTCTTCCGAGATCCGGATGAATGCTGAAGTGTCCAACAAGCAAGTAGTCTTTGGCCAACAAATATAACTGATTGCCAATTCTGAGCACACTTACAGTCAACAGGGAGATTCAAGCTCTTGTTGCTTTGATAGGCACAGAAAGCCTAGTTAAGCATAACATCTTGCGAATTCTTGATAAAGTCGATGCACATAAGTACATTACTTACAAGCATAATAATGGCTGTACAAAAGAGGCAAATGATAAATTCCCCAATAGCTTTATATGGCATCATTAAACTGTATATGGAGTATGGACCTAAGAACTTTAAGAACTTGTGGTTGGGAATATTTCCTATAATGCAGTGTACAAATAAGACAACCACACAGAGTGTAAACTGTTAACTGAACCTGTCATGCAGGTGTATAGGGTAAGAGGGGAAAAGGAAGTTGATTGGGAGGAATAGCATCCAGTCAACAGCTATCTAAGGTGTATGGCCACCTTTATACCATTCTAACCAATGCAGTATTATTTTTATGCTACAGTTATTACTGTCCTTTGAATCTCTTTATTGCCAACATTCTATGCCCTATAATTTGTGAATATCGGCTATAACTGAGGTAGTTTTCTACTACAAACCATAAACCTGTATGCCCAATTTGTTTTTGTATTTGTTATACCTTATTGGATAATATGTAACAATCCATTTTAAGACAAATTTTGTTTCAGAAAGTGTGTAATTTACAGGCATTTAAACACACTGAATTTATGTATTTCCACATTTCCCTGCTGATGAGTTATACATTTTTGACATTGCAGCCATAGCCTCATGTACAGTCAGTCACGTCAAACTGCAGAAATACTTGGCAACCTAAATAATTGCTTTCAGAAATACAGAAGAACGCTTTAGTCTTACCTTGTTGTCGGTGTCCTTTTTGCTAACTGCAGACTGGAGGGCATGTAGCAGGGCATCCACCAACCCATCACACTCACGCAGCCTTCTTCGGGCTTCAGCACCATCTGAGCTGACATTCCTAAAAACAGATATCAACACAAATATGGATATTATAAGCATTACAGTTAAACATTAAACAATTTTTGCCATTGAGCAAACGGCATTATTTTAAATGCCAAAAGTACATTTATATAGAATACAGAAATGGACAGAAGACTACACAAGAAATCAGGGTGACATATCAAAATAAGGCCCTCCTCGCTGAAAAGGTATGCACCTACGATACAGGTAGCACTAATTATAGAAAACTAACATATGCCAAACAACAAAGATAGAGATTTTTTTTAAACAACAGAAAAGCCTCCAGATAACTGAAGTGGGGGGCCCCGATCCCGCCGCCCCCGGAGCAGAGACAGCGGCAGGCAGGATCCGGCTTGTGGAGCAGCAGGAGGTAAGGCCATGCCTCCTGCTGTTGTTTAGCAACCACTCCCAGCATGCACAAAAGGGCATGCTAGGAGTTGTTGTTGTTATGCAACAGCAGAAGGCACAACTACAACTCCCAGCATGTCCTTTGGTAGTTTTTGCATGCTGGGGGTTGTAGTTATGCAACAGCTGAAGGCACATTTTTTCTATGAAAAAGTGTGACTCCAGCAATTGCATAACTACAACCCCCAGCATGCACAAACTACCAAAGGGCATACTGGGAGTTGCAGTAATGTGCCTCCAGCTGTCGCATAACTAAAGGTCCCAGCATGCCCTTCGGCTTTAAGTGCATGCTGGGAGTTGTAGTTTTGCAACAGCTGAAGGCACACTGGTTGCGAAACACTGAGTTAAGTAACAAACTGTGTTTTGCAACCAATGTGCCTCCAGCTGTTGCAAAACTACAACCTTCAGCATGCATGGACAGCTAAAGAGCATGCTGGGAGTTGTAGCCTTGCAACAGCTGGAGGTTTGCCATTCACACGGGCGGGTGCTTACAGTGATTTTCTCGCTGCAAGTTTGGGATGCAGTAAATTTTCCACTGCAGCTCAAACTCCCAGCAGGAAACTTACTGTAAACCCCCATTCTTGTGAATGTACCCTAAAAACACTACAAAAAAATATAGCGTAAAACACTACATATACATTTACCCCTACAAATAAAAAAATAATGTGACCCCATTTTGGAAACTACACCCCTCACGGTACGTAACAAGGGTATAGCGAGCCTTAACACCCCACGGGTGTTTGAAGAATTTTCATTTAAGTTGGACATTAAAATAAAAAAATATATATAAAATTTCCACTAAAATGCTGGTGTTATCCCAAATTTTTCATTTTCACAAGGGGTAATAGGAAAAAAGCCCCCCAAAATTTGTAACACCATTTCTTCCGAGTATATAAATACCACCATGTGTGGACGTAAAGTGCTACGCGGCACATTACAATGCTCAGAAAAGAAGGAGCGCCATTGGGCTATTACATTCAATGAGGGGTGTAGTTTTCAAAATGGGTGTCATATGTGGGGGTGTCCACTGTTCTGGCACCATGGGGGCTTTGTAAACGCACATGGCCCCCGACTTCCATTCCAAACAAATTCTCTCTCCAAAAGCCCAATGGCGCTCCTATTCTGAGCATTGTAGTGTGCCAGCAGAGCACTTTACATCCACATATGGGGTATTTCCATACTCAGAAGACATGGGGGTTTAAAGTTTTGGGAGGCTTTTTCTCCTATTACCCCTTGTGAAAATGAAAAATTTGTGGTAACACAAGCATTTTAGTGAAAAAAAATAAACATTTCTATTTTCATGTCCAACTTTAGAGAAAATTTGGGGTGTTAAGGCTCACTGGCTCACTGTACCCCTTGTTACGTTCCTTGAGGGGTGTAGTTTCCAAAATAGTATGCCATGTGGTTTTTTTTTTGCTGTTCTGGCACCACGGGGGCTTCCTAAATGTGACATGCCCCCCAAAAACCATTTCAGAAAAACGCACTCTCCAAAATCCCATTGTCGCTCCTTCCCTTCTGAGCCTTGTAGTGCACAAACAGAGCACTTTACATACACATATGAGGTATTTCCTTACTTGAGAGAAATTGGGTTACACATTTTTGGGGGATTTTTTTTTCTTTTACCCCTTGTAAAAATTCAAAAACTGGGTCTACAAGAACATGCCAGTGTAAAAGATTTTTGAATGTTCTCCTTCACTTTGCAGCTATTACTGTGAAACACCTTAAGGGTTAACACACTTTCTGAATGTCATTTTGAATACTTTGAGTTTTTATAATGGGGTCATTTATATAGGGATATTTCTAATATAAAGGCCCTTTAAATCCACTTCAAAACTGAACTGGTCTCTGAAAAAATCAGATTTAGAAAATTTTGTGAAAAATTGGAAAATTGCTGCTGAACTTTGAAGCCCTCTGAGATCTTCCAAAAGAAAAAACCATGTCAACTTTATGATGCAATTATAGTAGACATATTGTATATGTGAATCAATATGTAATTTATTTGGTGTGTCTATTTTCCTTATAAGCAGAGAGTTTCAAAGTAAAAAAAATGTCATAAAATTTTGGAATAATCGACGAAAATTTACCACTGCAGGGATGTGGAAATCCTATCGCCCGACGCCACGGACAAGTAGTTTTGGGCGCCGGGCAGGTGAATTGTTTATAGATTTAGCCCTGTATCGGGCTAGCAGGGACAGACAGACTTCCCCCTTATTTTTCCTTAATGTCGGTGTGAGGCGCAGGAGCTGATGGAAGTCTAGACCTCACACCAGCACTCAGAGTGTATGGAGGGGGCGGTGGCCTCCAGCTGACTGCAGAGCCCCCTTATCTCCCCTCCCGGAGGATGGACGGAGCTCAGAAGACACAGCAGGGTGAGAGAAAGGATGGTAGACAGCTCCGTGCACAGCTCCATCCCCCGCACACAGCTCTATCCCTCCCCCTGCTCTGTCTCCACAGGACCTAATCCACCATGGGGAGGTTGCTTGTTTGCACGGGGACAACACAGAGCGGGGGGGGGGGGTGAGGGGGAGGACGGAAATCTCATCTCACACCGGCGGTGACTGCAGCTCTGATGTCCACTCATGGCCGTTTCAGGTGAGGAGACCGAGAATGCAGGCGGCGGCAGGAAGGGTGGTTGTATATGTAGGGTGTGAGTGTATGTGTGATGTGTGTATGTAATGTATGATGGGGGGCAGCGGCAGCTGTATGTATGATGTGTGCATATGTATGGTGTATCTCAGTGTTTCCCAACCAGGGTGCCTCCAGCTGTTGCAAAACTACAACTCCCAGCATGCCCTGGGCATGCTTGGAGTTGTAGTTTTGCAACAGCTGGAGGCACCCTGGTTGGGAAACACTGGTGTATATGTATGGTGTGAGTGTATATGTGATGTGTGTATGATGTCTGTCTATGTGTGATGTGTATGTAATGTATGATGTGTGTATGATGTCTAAGTGTGATGTGTGTGTGTGTGTGTGTGTGTGTGTGTGTATGTGATGTATGATGTGGGGTGGGCAGAGGCAGGTGTATGTATGATGTGTGCATATGTATGGTGTATATGTAGGGTGTGAGTGTATGTGTGTATATAATGTATGATGTGGGGGGGGGGGGCAGTGGCGGGGGGGTGTGTATGTATGATATGGGGGCAGTGGCTGGTGCATGTATGATATGTGTATGCATGAATGTTTTGTATAGGAGCGGACTGTCACGTCGGGCATTAGGGCAGTTGTGCCATCTAATTTTATTTATTTTTAGTGGCACTCGCACTAAATTGCACCCCCAGAATCCCGCCCCCTTCATACTCACCCGCCAACCAAGAGCCCCACGGATGCACGCCCGAACCAAAACTACATCTCCCAGCATGTTGGACCATAACCTAAACTGTAGAACTATAAAGTGTAACATGCTGGGAGTTGTAGTTTTGGTTCGGGTCAGGTGCAGAGCCATAGGCTGCATCAGGGCATGCTGGGTGTTGTAGTTACTAACTGCAATTCCCAGTATTCCTTGACACATCCTATGGCTCTGCAGCTGACACAAACCCAAACTACAACTCCCAGCAAGTTACACAATAACCTTAACTGTACTACTATACAGTGCAACATGCTGCAACACCCACACAACCATAGGCTGCATCAGGGCATGCTGGGAGTTGTAGTTATCTAGTAACTAAATGCAGATTCCAGCATTTTCTGACACAAAATGCACCACACAAACTGGAGAAGCAGAACCCCCCCCCCCCCCCCCAGTAACACATAAGTCCCTATTGAGACTGAAAAATAGTGATTAAAATATTGTAAAAAGTGCGTATACATGTGAATAAGCCCCTTTCCTAATAAAAGTTTCCAATTTTCTTTAAATAAAAATAATGTACAAAAATAAACATAAGTGGTATCGCTGCATGTGGAAATGTCCAGACTATTAAAATTTAATGTTAATTAAACCATACGGTGAACGGTGTAAATGTAAAAAATTGTCCAGAATTGCTCATTTTTGGTCACTTCATATGAGAAATTTTTTATGGTGATCAAAAACTTACGGTACATCTAGATTTTTCTGGGCTTGCCTCGGGTGTAAGAGGAGCTACAGCTCTCCCTCCGCTAATAGTCTGGCATGCTGTGATCGCCTATTAAACCATTAGATCACCGCTGTCAGCAGTGTCTAAAGGAATCTTATATCCATCCCTGGTGGTCTAGTGTGTGTGGGGGGGGAAATCAGACTATTTTGGTTGAAATTATTTCATCTACCAGGACAAGTGGATTTTCTTGAGGGACAAGTAGATTGTGTTCCGCTTTAGTCCCTTGGACAAGTAGTTTTTTTTTTTTTTTACACACCCCTGCACTGACATAAAGTAGAATATGTCATGAAAAAAAAAAACATTCTCGGAATCAGAATGAAAAGAAAAAGCATTCCAGAGTTATTAATGCTTAAAGGGGTATTCCAGGCAAAACCTTTTTTTATATATATCAACTGGCTCCGGAAAGTTAAACAGATTTGTAAATTACTTCTATTAATAAATCTTAATCCTTCCAATAGTTATTAGCTTCTGAAGTTTTCTGTCTAACTGCTCAATGATGATGTCACATCCCAGGAGCTGTGCATGATGGGAGAATATCCCCATAGGAACTGCACAGCTCCCGCGACGTGAGTCATCAGAGAGCAGTTAGACAGAAAACAACAACTCAACTTCAGAAGCTAATAACTATTGGAAGGATTAAGATTTTTTAATAGAAGTAATTTACAAATCTGTTTAACTTTCCGGAGCCAGTTGATATATAAAAAAAAGTTTTGGCCTGGAATACCCCTTTAAAGTGACAGCGGTCAGATTTGCAAAAAACTCTGTGTACACTACTTGTAAAGGCTCTGTGTAACTAGGTTACATCTCCCCTCTTAGAAACACTGCATAATTCATACATGAAAAAAGTTCAACATATGCAACAGGATTTCAAGCTATCAACACATAAGAAATAATGAAACCGTGTAAGGACATGGCAACTGACTTAAAGGCAGAAGACTTTTTCTTTTTTAAGAAAGGCCACAGGTTTTTCTTTTCCTAAGTGTAAGGGGAAGTGGCGAAATTTGAATGGGACGCCGCAGCTCCATCCTAGCATCCTTTCCAACTCTATTCTGCAGGGACTTAAGCTTGCCAAGATTCCCTATTAGATTTGCAGATGACATGGATGATTCTGTACTCCAAAAGTAAGACTTAGTATATATCTAAAGCAGGGGTGTCAAACACCCGGCCCGCGGGCCAAATCCGGCCCACCAGACCTAGTCATGTGGCCCGCCGCCAGCCTTCACCTTGAAACTGTTTTTTTTTATTTTTTTTTAAGAAAGCCGCCTCTTCAGCGCATGCGCGGCGATCCTCCTTCGGTCCTCCGCCTCTATGGTTGTACGCACCATAGAGACGCAGGAGGAACAGGAGGATGCGCGGCAGGATCATCGCAGGAGGATGCGCGCAGGCCCTGGTAAGTGACCGGCGGCGCGTTATCTTCTTCAGCGTTCCGGTCACCGCTCGACCGGTCCTGGCACCTACTGCTATGGTCCATAGGCAATAGCAGTAGATGTGACCCCGGGCCGGAGGAGCGGTGACCGGATCACAGTGGGGGCAGCACACAGACATACAGCCTCCAGCCATACACTGTATATGGCTGGAGGCTGTATGTCTGTAGGGAGGGAGGGGGGGGGGGGGCTGCCAACCTAATGTGGGGGGAACTATACTGCCAACTAATGTGGGGGAACATGCAGGCAACTAATGTGGGGGAATATACTGCCAACCTAATGTGGGGGGAACTATACTGCCAACTAAAGTGGGGGAACATGCTGCCAACTAATGTGGGGGGAACTATACTGCCAACCTAATGTGGGGCGAACTATACTGCCAACCTAATGTGGGGGGAACTATACTGCCAACCCAATGTGGGGGGGGGGGGGGACTATACTGCCAACCTAATGTGGGGGAACATGCTGCCTACCTAATGTGGGGGGAACTACAAGGTACTGTACATTGCGGTAGGAGGGGTAGTCTTATATGGCGAGTATATCCCAAACTCTACATTTTAACTGTAAAGGTTGGGGGTCGTCTTATATACCCAGTCGTCTTATACGCCGGCATATACAGTATGTTGGGGGGGGGGGGGGAGGGGTCCTGCAGATACAACCGGCCCTTTGAGGGTGACCAAACTGCTGATGCTGCCCCCGATGAATTTGAGTTTGACACCCTTGATCTAAAGGAATTTGACTGAAGTATAAAATGATACCCAGACCTCAGAGCTCCTGAAGGGTGTAATAGTGGGACTCTGTATAGCCTACTGGTTTGGAATGCATGGACTGGTAAAGCAGAGCTCATGCTACAGCAAATGTTTGACCAACTATTGTCTACTTCTATGGATCTCCATTTAATATGGAGAGTAGTGTTTTCCAATCAGGGCGCTTACAGATGTTGCAAAACTACAACTCCTAGAATGTCCTGACAGTCAAAAGCGGTCCAGGCATTCTAGCAATTGTAGTTTTGCTGGGTATTGTAGTTTTGCATCAGCTGGAGGTACACTGTTTGGGAAACACTAATGTAGGGTATGCCATGGCTGAAGTGATCAACTGCTGACATAATGTGTACAAATGTTTTTTGTTTTTTTTATGTTTTATTGAGATTGTATGTGCAGCCTTTGACCTTCAGCATGGTAAACACTGGCTACACTCAATCTTTAGATGGCACAAATTCATTAACTCATGGCCACCTCGAGGGGTATAGGAGAAAATTCAAACACATTTCTCTGAAATGCCAAGTTATTCAGATTGCAGCACAGATAAGGTTTGAATGTAATTCATTGTGAAAGCTCTAATTCCCAGCCACTTTCTTTGAGAGACAAACTCTGCATTAATCACGATTAATAGGGGGGTAGAGCATTGACTCATTCCCACACAGAGCTTTTTCCTATTCCGGAGACAGAGCACATATAAAAGATAATGGCAAAACTGCTGCGCTAACCAACAGATACATCAGAAGGCAGAGCTGTCAAGTCAGAGAGAGAACCTGCTGCATCAATCTTTTAGAATGTTGGATTTAAATCAATGTTCATTTAAGTGCTGGATTCACATACTGTATGTTTGACATATATTGCATTTACAACATGGTATGCAAAGCTAATCCAAACATATATTGGATTATATATAAAAAAAACAAAAAAAACATCATAGGTTTATTACTTATTAGCTGCTGAATACTACAAAGGAAATTCTTTTCTTTTTGGAATGCTCTCTGATGACATCACGAGCACAGTTCTCTCTACTGACGTTATTATAATAAGAATAACGCATTATTTATTGTTGTCCTTAGTGGGATTTGAACCCAAGTCCCCAGCACTGCAAGGCAGCAGTGCTAACCACTGAGCCACCATGCTGCCCTTAGCATACATCTGCTATGCATGGTTGCTAAAATGGACAGAGATGTCAGCAGAGAGCACTGTGCTCGTGATGTCATCAGTGTTCCAAAAAGAAAGGAAATCCCTCTGTAGAATTCAGCAGCTAATAAGTACTGGAAGGATTAAGATTTTTTAGTAGAAGTAATTTACAAATATGTTTAACTTTCTGCCACCAGTTGATTTAAAAGAAAAAAGGTTTTCACCGGAGTACCCCTTCAAATGCAGAACAAAGGAAAATGTAACAAAAAGTCCACCTGTATTCTTTAGATGTTTGTTCACACCTCAGACCATGTGGCATCAAGCAAGACTGGAGCAAACATAGGGAAGAACTCCACATACAGCTCTCTCTCTGGCAGTGTGAGCTGCAACTAGCAAATCCCCCTCAGCTGGTGAAACAGGTTGCCCTTAACCCCTTAAGGACCGAGCGTATATATATATATATATATATATATATATGTATAGAAAATAAAGACAGCGTGTACAGAAAATTAAGATCTGCAGGTGTATTTGGCCAGATGTACCATTGACTCAGAAGTGGAGAACTACTGAAATTTGCTATGAGGTGGTCCTCTTCAGAGAACTGCACTCAAAATAGCTCCTTTAAGTATTTACTTTAATAGAAATAAAACAAGCAGACTAGAATAATCAGGTCACATTGGAGCAAACCCAGTGCTACTTTTTCTACGTCTCCTTTACAACCACTTATGTGCACTAAATAGTGACAGATATTTGGTTGTAAACTGCATTCGCCCTTCACATTAATCCTTGAGTCTATGAGACAAAATATGTGAAACTATTACATCCATTAAAATGGCTGTAACTGAGTCCCTGGAAAGAAGCAGTGTTCTCTTCCATTCCCCTAAAATTATGACTTATGTGTACGGTTAAAGATGAAGCTAGTTAGTATGCTGAGACAGATTTAACAAGACAAAATACTACTAAACAAGCAGTACAGTAAAGCACCTGACAAATGAGTCTGCCTGTAGACATCACTTCAACTTGTGCCTGCCTGCTTTTATGATGAAATGATAAAGTCTCTAATACTAGTGTAATTATATGCAATATGCCTCCGTGCCGCACCCTGTAATCATGGGTAGCTTGTGGATACAGACATGAAGAGTGCTCGGAAAGTAGCAGTATAGTCTGAGGATTATTTATCCTTTGAATATTAGTCATTGAGATGCCTGTTGTCCATCACTTGCATCGTTCTGTGGAAGGGATACAACAAGTGTCAAGATGTTTCCAATAACTGTAGCGGGTAATGCTGTCCATTTATGGCTTACATGAAAACTATGGTTACAATGTGTGGATTGTCAACCTGCCATAGCTATAATTTAAGACCCAGTCTAGGTTCTTCTATATCAGTGTTTCCCAACCAGGGAGCCTCCAGCTGTTGCAAAAAGTATAATTCCAAGTATGCCCGAACAGCCAAAGGCTGTTCTATACATATATCCACTAAAGAGATGTGTAGCTGCTGTCAATTACACATATGACAAATAATAAACAAACAATCTACTGGATACCAAGTTGTGTCACACACAAAGCTCATTGCGGGCAGGAAAATATAATAAATATCTTATAGCTGCTACATATGGCATAACAATTTTCAATAAAAGGTTGACAAAAGTCCAGTTTTGGAGAGATAAAAACGAATAAGAAAGGCCTATTGATGACATTCAGTTATGGACCATCAACTATCTAGTGATGGTTCAGTGTAACCATAACCCCTAACAATGCAGGACGTATATTTACGCAGGATGCTACATACCCGGTGGGTCCCGGTTGCTATCAGCAACCAGGACCCGCAGCTAATACCAGACATCGCCGATCAGGCTGATGTCCGGTATCAACCCTTAACCCGGTATTAACCCTAAGTTGATTGCGGCATCTAAAACAGGAGAAAACAGTTGCCGGTTACCTCAGTGGGCTGTCCGGGACCGCCACAGTGGGAGTCTTCTTAACTTGCTTACTTGACAATTTTAAACATACTAATTTTGGTGCATGTAGTTATAATTTTTTTAAAGTAGTAAAATAAAATAAAACCTATATAAATTAGGTATCCGTATAGACCTGCAGAAGAGATGGTGTAATTTTTACCGAAAAGTGTATTGCATAGAATCGGAAGCCCCCACTAAAAGTTACAAAATGGTGTTTTTCTTTCCCAAGGTTGCCCAACAAATATTTTTTTTTTCTGGTTGTGCCGTAAACTTTGTGGTGAAATGACTGATGTCATTACAAAGTACAATTGGTGGTGCAAAAAAAAAAGCCCTCATATGGGTCTGTAGGTGGACAGTTGAAAGAGTTAAGATCTTTAAAAGGTGATGAGGAAAAAACGAAAGAGCAAAAATGGCAAAACCCTGCTTCCTTAACAGGTTTTAAAAGGGATATTCCACTCTTATACATCTTATCCCCTATCCAAAGGATCGGTGAAAAGATGTCTGATCACGGGGTCTTGCCACTGGGACCCCCGCAATTTCTGGCGTGGCACACCATTGATATGGTGCATGGAGCACACTCAGCTGCATGTCGGATGACCGGCGAACACAGCAGTCATGCCCCCTCCATTTATGTCTATCCTCTGAATAGGATCTCTAAGATGGGCAGAGTATCCAATTAAATACAAAGCCTGCGTGTACGTCCTCCTGTGTTTATTACCAGAGTAGACTATACAAGTGTCTGTGAGAAATTACGTAGGTAAGAAAACAAAGATTGCTAAAGAGTATTACTAAGCAATACACCCCGACAAAAGAAACACCACAACACCTCTGAGGCATTTAGATAAAGCAAGTCTTTTCTCAGACACTGCTCTGAAAGATCCACAGACTCAGCAGATAAGACAGCAAAAATCATCACTACAGAAAGAAATCATAAGGATCAAAGGCTTCACAATTGAAAGAGGTTAAATGAAAGGATTAACATGAAGGACTCTCCAATCTGCCAGACAGTATAATGGTTATTCTGGACAGGTTTGAGCCTAGGCCAATTTCAATTAATTTCTTATATTGTTATAGTGTCAGGCTGCCACAGCCTTAGATGTAAAGGATTACAAAACACAGAAAATGCACATAAAGTGTCCATCTCCCCAATATATTTATGGTCTATCCACATGACAGGGGATGAATACATAACTGTTGAGGCATTCTCGATAACAAAAACAGATTACGAGTCAGACACACAACCACAGTGAAGAGTTAAAGCGGACTTGTCATCAGGGCAAGATGGGTGTATAGCATAAGGCTAGGTAGGGCTAGTTATCAGGTCTTTTGATAAATGTTTTAATCCTCCCAGTTCACTTCCCCCATCATCCAACCACCACCTGCCTTTATTTTTATTATTTTTTTAGTTTTCTACCTTGATATTGTGCTGTATAGTATGCCCATTCAGTCAGATTCACAGACTGGTGTGACATCATCTGAAGCCCTGCTTGGGAGAACTTCCTTCCTCATTCTGCTATGCTGCCCTGAACATACAGCCCAGACCCCTCCCTTATCTCTGTGCTCTGAACTCTACTGTGTGTCAGATCTGCCCAGAAGCTTAAAAAAGGAGCATAAATATCCAAAATAATGTTTAGCACATTATTTAGCACTATGCACTAAAGGCATCATAATGCCACAGCAGTGTTTCCCAACCATGGTGCCTCAAGCTGTTACAAAACTTCAACTGCCAGCATACCTGGAAAGCCTTTGGAACATCCCACAAGACCTGCCGTTTTAAAGATGTGTCACCCACTAATATTCAGAGGCTGTCTTTATGTACTACTCACTATCGGTGCTCACAATCATCAAACCAAACAAAAAATAATAATAGAAACAACCTACCTTAAACAGCCAGAAGTGTTCTTAAACACTGTTGTCCACTCTGCATCTCGAGGCTTGGAGTCCTCATTTGGTTCATTCTCCCAGCCAGAATGAGGGATAATCACCTCATTAGTAAGAGTTTGGAGACCATGGTTGATGATCACCATCTTTAAGGGTTCATATGAGGACAGGTTCCATAAGGTTCCTTTGGAAAGTATAATAGAAGCACAGTAAATTAATTTACTTTTTTACAATCATGTTACATATCTGAAATTAAAAGATATTTAGGGTAAATAATACATTCTTCCATTTCATAATTCGGTCACATAATCAGTCACCAGCAACATAGCATATGCTCTCATTAACCAATAAAATCTATATACCAAAATAAACATACTATACATATCTAGAGCCATAAAGTAATGTATCTAGATACGGATAGTATGAAAGTAAACAGCCACCATCAATACACGTTAAAAGAGCTATAAACTATTTATTAACTTAAAAGCACCATCTTATTTGTAATTAAACGCACAACCTTGCTATTTTACATTGTAAAAGGCAGCTGTAAAAGGACATCTGCTGCCCATCATGTGATCCAGGGAATCAATACTGCAGCTGCTCATTTTACCATTTATCATTATTTGAGGCAATAAATTATGACTTTCACTGTTAAGATTTACAAGCCCCTTTAATAATGTAGAATAGAAGCACCAACAAGCCCAGATTTATCAATTGGTCTGAAATCAACTGTTTGGTGAAATGAAACCTGAGCTGTGATTGGTTGTTATGGGCAAAACCAAAGCTCTTTGAGACGTAAATGCTAAGATCTGATTGGTTGCTACAGGCTAAACTTGACTGTTTTTATTTCAGGCAGATATTTTTTACTTTGGTGAGACAGAAAAAGTAAAAACCCTAAAAGGAATATTGTTCTGCTTATAAACTGTGCATTATTTATGCATTAGTTTGATATATTAATGTTCTTATCAAACGTCTTTAAAAAAAATAATAAACAATCTTTTCTCCCTCGCTGCTGCCTTCACTGTGCGAGTTATAGCAGCACTGCACTTTATGCTGGTAAAAGAACCTTCCCACTTAGCCAATCAGTAACTAGGGCAGGACACCACTTAAGCCATTGCCTGGCTGATGGAGAAAGCTCCTTGTGCCAACACCAACAGAAGAAAGTGTAGTGCATCGGGGACAGACACAATGACAATGGCATGGGAGCAAGAGAGGAAAGTGCTTATTTTTCTAATTTTACAGGACCCAGATCCCAATTCTTGATAAAAAAAAAAAAAAAAAAAAAATCCTCCAGATTATCCCTTTAAGGTCACTGCTTCAGTCACAGGGCTTTTGGTATAGTTGGCAGGTAATTTATTTATATTTTAATATTATATATAATCATTTTTTGACTTTTTTTTTCCCCCCCAGAAAATACCTTCTGGGAACTTTTTTTTCTTATTTATTAATTTCCACTATAAATGGAGTTGCCATATCAGTTACAGGGGAAGACAATTGTCACTGTCGGGCTGTACTGTGTCTTGTTATACCAAGCCAAGCAACATGATCTTCAGATCACCAGATTCCTGGGACCTCAGCGAAAATTTAGCAGATGTTACTTTACAATAATTGTGTACAAAGTGTACATACAGAGCCCTTTTTATTTTTGACATTTTTAGTGGTCAATGGGGGAGATTTATCAAAGGATTTGATTTTTCCTGTCTAAATTTGTCGTACAGAAAGTCAGTGTCTAAATATGTGCGACTTTTTTTTAGCGACTTTTGCTTTAGAGGATTTTTAGAACATGATGCATTCTAGTGTATTTTAGATGGAAAAATGCATTGGTGCTGAATTTATCAAAAGCGACTTTTCAGCGACAAGTCGCATCGGCCAAAAGTACGCTGAAATGTCAGACCATGCTGGAGCAGGTTTAAATATAGTCTAAAGTATAGATCCCAAAGTTCGTGCGCAGAATTTATCAAGAGCCGTGCGCCTTTGATAAATTAGGCGCACAATAGACCAGCCTAACCCTCTGTAGTTTGGTCTATATTGATGCAGGACATTGACAACTTTGATAAATCTCCCCCAATGTGTTTTTCCATAGGATTCTATATAGAACTTTAAAAGCAGCAAAAAAAAAAAAAATAAATAAAATAAATTATTTATTCAGATTGCATGACTCCCACTGATGTTAATGGGGGTTACGTAAACAGTGTAGCACAGTAACCTAACTGTTCTCTGTAACTCTTGAGCTGCATAAACAGTCTATTTTGTGGTGTTATGCTGTTTGTGTAACTCCTCACTGACTGTAACAGGAGATGAACAAACCGTGTAAAGCAACCCATTCATTCAACTTGCCAACAACCTCCAGTGATAGCAACTTGGCTGGAGGGGAACAGAAAACCCTAAATCTGGAGATAAGTGGGGCTCACATCTATCAGGCATGTTTTACATATCCAGTGGATATGCCACAAATGTTCAGATAGTGAAAAACTTTATTAAATAACACCACAATGTACATGGAGTCTTTTTGTACAAGTGTTTCAAAGTGCTGTAAAACAAAAAAGAAAACAAATTCCTAGCCCACTCAAAAATTAAATCTTTAACCCAACAAATGAGATGGTCAAAGTTTTTGTTCCTGTATATACAAAGACACTAGTAAATAGAACAGTGAGTGGTGCCAGGAAACAGCATGTGAGCAGCCTATAGCTTCAGATAAACATTACTTGGTGTGAATTAATGATTACTATTAGACACAACATGAAACAGTATCATTTTGTTTAATTTGCTTCTTAACTGAACATAAAAGTATAAAATACACACCAGTACAAGCGTCGGATCTCATGTTTTGTATTCCCTTTAGAACAATGATATCTCTGTTTCCAGCAATAAATATCCACAACTAAGGAAGGACTAGGTGCTCCACAATAAACATAAATGAAGCAATGAAGCATGAATGCAACAATGTTAACAAGAGGAAAATACAGATCATTGTTTTTTTTCTTAGGCCCCTTTCACACTATAAAAATTCATCCGTAATGAACATCCATCATAAAAATCTTGAAAATCTTCGAAAATCCCATTATAGTCTATGTACAGGAAAAAGAAGGATCGTCCAGCGCTTGACTCAGGGAACAGGTATTTTATTAGGATATCATGGAGAACAGACAGGTACACGAAGAAATGTGACGGGTTTCGGCTCAAGTCACTGAGCCTTAGTATGACTAAGGCTCAGAGACTTGAGCCGAAACGCGTTACATGTATTCGTGTACCTGTCTGTTCTCCATGATATCCTAATAAAATACCTGTTCCCCGAGTCAAGCGCTGGATGATCCTTCTTTTTCCTGTACATTGTTGAGACTGAGTCCACGCCTGGTCGGTGTGCCCGCATCTGAGGGTGAGCTACTACGAACTCTGCTCTATATTATAGTCTATGGGATTTTTCTAATAGTTTTAACCCGTTATCGCCCGTTATTAATATTAGCTGTTATTTTGTGACTTGCGACAGTAACGGGAGAAATAGTGCATGCACTATTTCTTCCGTTCATTTTCCCATCACAAAATAATGTCCGTTATTAATAATGGGTTAAAACTATAGACTATAATGGGATTTTCTAACGGCCGTTTAACTGCCGATTTTCAAGATTTTTATGACGGACGTTTATTACGGATGAATTTTTATAGTGTGAAAGGGGCCTTAAGAGTCTGGAAGGGATGCTTGCCATTTTTCACCAAGACTCCTGGCCCTCCAAAAGAAATTGTAGACTCTTGTTTTCACTTTAGCATATAAAAGGCAAGTCAGGGATGTCATATCCTTGCCAGATATGTGTGTGTGTGTTAGGGGACTGCCATTCACAGACCGCAGCTACTAATCCAATGCCAAATAATGATATGGCTAGTCATACTTAAAACATGTCTAGCTAGGAAACTAACATAAATAGAAGCACATTTTTCATCCTGCAGAAACCATATGTACTGAACGTAAGTGAAAAACTGTACCCACTTACGCATGAGTCCAAATAAAATCTGTTCATTTATGTTTGTGGTTTACAGTACAAAACTTTGCCATTTACGGGTTTTCTTTAGAATAGAATGAACAGAGAATGACAATGGCTTTTAATCTGATTTCCTTTTTTTTTTAGCTATGCTGGGATCCTTTCCCATTTTTGTAAAAGACAAGAAGAATGTGTGCTGTTAATAGTTCATGTGAATAAGCCCTTAGTATATGTTTACATATGCAGGTTAAAATGTAAAAAACATGTGTCATGCAGGCTTCACGGTGCAAAAATGAGTCCACCGGAGTCACTATCTGACTCAGGTCGGCTCATTCAAATTAAAGAGATGCGGGCCGGGTACGGCGGGGATACGGTAGCAGGCAGTCTTGACACTCCCCGCCGGATCCGGTGACCGTATGAAGAAAACGTTGTGTTAATGCACCCTAATAAAACCCCAATAGACGTTAGGCGGGCTTTTGCTTCAAGGGGCAAATATGTTTGTAACACACAGAGTGCCATTTAGCAGCACCTAATGTGTGCATGTAGTTCCATGGGATTCCACGTTCCTCTGTACAGCCTCCTGCACTGAATTAACCAGCCCTCATATGGAGATCTCACTCTCAAACAATCATCTTTAGGGTCCTGAGGTTCACCTGTCTAAACAGTTCTCCAGATGCAAATACATTTAAAGTTTTAGAGGTATCAGGTGATGAATAGACATTAAATAGACATAAAATAAAGCATCTATTGACCTGAAGCTTTGAAAGATGGCACCATAGGGTAACAACACTTTACAACTTATTTTATCAAGTTAATTATATAGAAAATATATCATATCCTTATATATATATCTTACAATAGATTTATGGTTAACTAGTTTTTGTTCACTGTAATGGAAGTTGCTCAGACTGTACAGAGTAAGGTGTTCATGGTAAAATGGGAGGCAATCATTCCACATACCTGTTATGAGCTCTCTCACTTCCATGTCATTTGTCTTCCTCAGAAGTCGTATTAAAGCAGGAATACCATCACAGTTCTTGATTGACACTTTGTTCTCATTATCTTTTCCATATGAAATGTTGCGGAGGGCTCCGCAGGCTTTTCTGTGGACTTCAGGCTTTGGATGGTCTAATAGGCCCACGAGAATAGGAATACCTTTGAGATGCCTTACCTCTTTTTTTATTTTATCATTTTCATAACACAAGTGCTGCAAATAGGCAGCTGCATTGGACTTGACTGGGTCAATGGGATGATTAAGCATTGCAATAACCTCAGGAAGGTCAGGATCTCTCCATCGTGGATCTTTACGGATGCTGTCGATGGATGGTGAGCGTTTTCCTAGTCTGTCTATGCTGGCAAGGCTTCCTCTCTCAGGCTGAGCCAGTGGTGCTGCATAGCCACCGTGAAGGTAAGGGATTCTCTCCTCAATCAGTTCTGACTCCAGGGGGTCATCATAAGTCCTGGAGATGTCAAGACACAAGCAAATAAGTACACTGACATACGACATGTTAAACTGAAAAAAAAAGGATGCTTACATTTTTGTAACCGGTTTTTGGTGGAATACAGAACCAGAGGAGTTAAATATTAAGTTGAATATTTAAAACTTTGGAAAACTTTTTTTTTTAAATCAGCTGGTGCCAGAAAGTTAAATAGATTTGTAAATTACTTCTATTTAAAAATCTTAATCCTTCCAGTACCCTCTCCCCCACCCCCCCTTCCCTCCCGTTACCCTTCTCACTTATTATTATCTTTACCTAGACCTGGTTGCTCCTGAATGACGATCATCTCCTACATCTAACCTTGTCCACCGGGTACACCTATGCAAAAGGTAATTTGTCTTTACTATCAATATCATACTATCCCCACGCCCCCTCTATTCCACCTACCCCCTCCCCCCCCCACCTCTCAGCTATAATTAATCAATCTATCCTACTAATCTATACACCCCTTTATTGTTTAAGACCTATTCTACTTTCTCTACGTCGGAGTGGGGACTCCTTTCATCATAGAAACAGGTGTTATCAAGCACCCGGACCTAAGGTAATTCCGACCTCTTAGCAGTCCCCTCTCATACCTATACCCACACTATGTACTAAGTAGACATATATAATAGGGATCGACCGATTATCGGTATGACCGATATTATCGTCCGATAATCACGATTTTGGGCATTATCGGCCGATAATTATAAGCCGATAATGCGCCCCCCCCCCCCCTGCACCGCCCCCACCGCACCGCGAACGCCCCCCCCCCCCCCCGACCCACCGCACCGCGACCGCCGACCCCCCGAGCCACCACGATAGCCCCCCCCCGACCCACCGCACCGCGTCGCACCCCCACCATAGTGCTGGGCGTTATACCAGTATGGATTTTTGCCCATACCGCTATACCGGTCGGGCCGCTCCCCCACCCTTCGAGTCAATAAAAAAAATGTAACTTACCCGTAATGGGGGTGGTCCGGGCCATCCATCCTTCCTGTAGTGTCCGCCGGCATTCCGGGTGGAGGGTGAACCGGTCCGGGCTGTCCTTCTCCGGGGGTCATCTTCTCTACTCCGGGCAGGCTCCGGAGAAGATGACCCCCGGAGAAGAAGGACAGCCTGGACCCGTTCACCCTCCACCCGGAATGCCGCCGGACACTACAGGAAGGATGGATGGCCCGGACCACTCTGACAGGTAGGGGGAGAGAAGCGGGTGGTGGCGGCAGCGGCCTATGGCACCGCAAAAGCCACTGCAGTGCATTGATTTAAAGCGCCCGCTTTAAATCAATGATCTGCAGCGGTGTCGCGGGGGGATAAATAGCCGATAACTTATACCGGAATATCGGTATAAGTTATCGGCTATCGGCCCTAACCTGCACCGATTATCGGTATCGGCCCTAAAAAAACGATATCGGTCGATCCCTAATATATAACACCCACCTTTTTATCTTCTATTCTAGATTGTTACCTGCACGCAGCTGTCCAGATCAGTGTGTCACTTTCACTATACCATCATTTAAGTATATCTACTGTACGCTTCTCCATTTACATGTGATGATGCATAGCTACCATATGTACAGTCTGTCATGACCCCATTTCTGCAGTATTCTCTACTATAATCCCTGAGAAGCTATCTGTAGCCACACGGATTAGCAAAACGCATTGGATTAATGCAATCTCCGTTAAATGCATATGTATACCTCTAACTATGCAACACATACAACTGTGGGTCTGAAATGTGAATACTATTATATACCCCTGGTTACCACCCTCGGGTTTTGATATTGTATTGTATGGTATTTACCACATGTATGTCTATTCTTGATATAGTATCAGTACGTTATACATAATATACTATACTGTATATTGGATCTTATGGGCCAATGGCCATGCTCAACCACTCCTTGGCAAAATAGTATTATTGTTTTGTTGTCCCCTCTGTAGCCTAGGGTCACTAGGAGGTTCCAGTGTAGGCCCAGGTCATTAGGACAGGGGACCTGCAGTATCGCCAGGCAGGGCCACTAGATAGGGATATTCCAGTCACCCCATATTCATCTATGATCCAATCTATACTATCCTTCCTTGTCAATGTAAATACTACAGGCACGCACCAGTCGCTACACGAATATAGTGTTGTACTTTAATAAATATATTGCATATGAAATATGTTGTTCTTGATTTTTGTGATTTTGTCTTAACATATTTCCTCCTACCCCAGACGAGTAACATCTACACAAGTTACGTCTATGCGCTCCTTCCAGTACTTATCAGCTGCTGTATGCTCCCCAGGGAGCTCTTTTATTTCTTGAGTTATTTTCAGCCTGACCACAGTGCTCTCTGCTGACACCTATCCATGTCAGAAACTGTCCAGAGCAGAAGCAAATACCCACAGCAAACCTATTCTGCACTGGACAGTTTCTGACATGGACAGAGGTGTCAAGGGAGAGCACTGTGGTCAGACGGGGAAAAAAAGCCACAAATAAAAGAACTTCAGCTGCTGTAGGCACCACAGGAAGTTTTTATTTTTGGATTTTTCCCTTCTGACCACAGTGCTCTCCGCTGACACTTCTGTCCATGTCAGAAACTGTCCAGTGCAGGATAGGTTTGCTATGGGGATTTTCTCCTGCTCTGGTCAGTTCCTGACATGGATAGAGGTGTCAGCAGAGAGCACTGTGGTCAGGCTGAAAAGAACTCAAAAAATAAAAGAGCTCCCTGTGGAGCATACAGCAGCTGATAAGTACTGGAAGGATTAAGATATTTTAATAGAAGTCATTTACAAATCTCAAATTTCAGTCTTTTGCATTGTTACCATTGAAAAAGGGGACCCAGCTCTCCGAAACGCATCTGGTTTAGACTGCTATAATCTGCACTTTGATCGGGACACCTATTGGGCTATCCTCACCTCTACATCTGACCCCCGAGCCGTCGGGGCAGAGAGGCACTTCACAGCACTGCCACACAGCACCGGACCCCCGGACCGGATTATTGTTCTTTTTGCATCAGCGCTAATACGCGCACAAACTGTTACAGTGGGCATTTACTCAGGAGCCTCCAGCACTCCCAAAAAGGCTATTTGACCTTGTTAACCCACTAGCCCGAATATTATATTATATTCTCAAGACTTTCTAACAATCTATTTCCCGCAACAGTGCAAATTTTATGTATATTTTATGTACAATATATGTCTTAATATTCTTTTAATATATTTTGTTCAGTCTGTGGCAAGGGCCCTGCCCAGACTTCAGAACATCATTGAGACTATTATTCAATAAATACAATTTATTTATTGATGTTTTAGACACTTCTTATTCCTTCTATTTTTTCCTGTTTCCCCTATACCTAGTAGGACTGCATCTTTTTCTGTTTTACTAAATTGTCATTTACAAATCTGTTTAACTTTCTGGTACCATCTGATTTTTTTTTTTTAATTTCCACCGGAGTTAATTTAAGTTAAATATTTTAAAACTTTCAGATAATGCTTCAAAAAGTCAGTTAACATGGCTGGGGTGTAAATTAACCATTTGCATGAAGAGGCATGGTGGACTGAATAATATAATGTAGAGTAGGGCTGTGACTAATGATTATTTTCATAATCAATTAGTTGGCCAATTATTGTTTCAACTAAGATAAAAATTGCCACAAATTAGGGAGGGAGTTAATTTGGGTAGGGGATCGGACTGAAGGTCTTCTGTGTGTTTTAGGTAAGGGATGCATTGTGTGTTAGGTAAGGGATGCATTGTGGGTCGGCTAGATGCTAAACTTAGTGGAGGCTGAGAAGAGTAGCTTTTTATTATATTTATTTAAAATTGTATAATTCTTTAAAATATAATTTTCTTATTTTTTTTCCTTGAAAAAGCTATTCCCCTCCCTGTTTCATTCCCTGGTTGTCCATCCTACGTGCCCCCAGCCTCTCATTTAGTGAAAAGGGGGCCAGCACACAATCTTCTACTTCCTGCATCATCTCTCTGCAACTATTGATAGTCTGGTCTTTAGCACAGAGCCTAACAACCATAGACTCACAATAGTTGCAGAAAGGAGCTGCAGTAAACAGAAGATTGTGTGTGCTGGGCTCCCTCTTCACTGAACAGGCTGCATATATATATATATATATATTATATATATATATATATTATATATATATATATTTTTATATATATATATATATATATATATATATATATATATATATATATATATATTATACATATACACATACATACACACAGTCATAGCCGTAAATGTTGGCACTGAAATTTCTCCAGAAAATGAAGTATTTCTCACAGAAAAGGATTGAAGTAACATATGTTTTGCTATACACACTTTTATTCCTTTTGTGTGTATTGGAACTAAACCAAAAAAAGGTGGAAAAAAAGCTAATTGGACATAATGTCACACCAAACTCCAAAAACGGGCTGAACAAAATTATTGGCACCCTTGTTTCAAGCATGTGATGCTTCTTTAAACTCACCTGGGGCAAGAAACAGGTGTGGGCACAGGTTCACAGGTGTGGAAACAGGTTCACTTAGTCTTTGCATTGTGTGTTTGTGTGTGCCACACTAAGCATGGACAACAGAAAGAGGAGAAGAAAACTGTCTGAGGACTTGAGAACCAAAATTGTGGAAAAATATCAACAATCTCAAGGTTACAAGTCCATCTCCAGAGATCTAGATTTGCCTTTGTCCACAGTGCACAACATTATCAAGAAGTTTGCAACCCATGGCACTGTAGCTAATCTCCCTGGGCATGGACGAAAGAGAAAATTTTATGAAAGCTGTCAACACAGGATAGTCTGGATGGTGGATAAGCAGCCCCAAACAAGTTACAAAGATACTAAAGCTGTCCTGCAGGCTCATGGAGCATCAGTGTCAAAGTGAACTATCCGTCGACATTTAAATGAAATGAAACCCTATGGCAGGAGACCCAGGAGGTCTCTGACACAGAGACATAAAAAAGCAGGACTACATTTTGCCAAAATGAACATGAGTAAGCCAAAATCCTTCTGGGAAAAAGTCTTGTGGACAGATTTAGCTTTTTGGTAAAGCACATGATTCTGTTCACTGAAAACGGTATGAGGCCTACAAAAAGAAAAACACAGTACCTACAGTGAAATATGGTGGAGGTTCAATTATGTTTGGGGGTTGTTTTGCTGCCTCTGGCACTGGGTGCCTTGAATGTGTGCAAGGCATCATGAAATCTGAGGATTACCAATGGATTTTGAGCCGCATTGTACAGCCCAGTGTCAGAAAGCTGGGTTTGCGTCCAAGATCTTGGGTCTTCCAGCAGGACAATGACCCCAAACATATGTCAAAAAGCACCCAGAAATGGATGGCAAAAAAGCGCTGGAGAGTTCTGAAGTGGCCAGTAATGAGTCCGCATCTAAATCCCATTGAACACCTGTGGAGAGATCTTAAAATTGCTGTTGGGAAAAGGCGGCCTTCCAATAAGAGAGACCTGGAGCAGTTTTCAAAGGAAGAGTGGTCCAACATTCCGGCTGAGAGGTGTAAGAAGCTTATTAATGGTTATAGGAAGCGACTGATTTCAGTAATTTTTTCCAAGGGGTGTGCAACCAAACATTAAGTTAAGGGTGCCAATAATTTTGTCCACACCATTTTTGGAGTTTGGTGTGACATTATGTCCAATTAGTTTTTTTGCCTCCCTTTTTAGTTTAGTTCCAATACACACAAAGAGAATAAACATCGGTATAGCAAAACATGTGTTACTTCAATCCATTTCTGTGAGAAATACTTCATTTTCTTGAAAAATTTCAGGGGTGCCAACATTTACGGCCATGACTGTATACATAGTGATAATCGCTATGTGTATGTGAACTTTAGAAATCGGCTGACCAACTAATCGACCAACCGATTATTGGTTACGAAAATAGTTGGCAACTATTTTCATAATTAATTAGTTGCTGATTAATAGATTATTTGTTTCAGCCCTAATGTAGAGCACTGTAAGCAGGCATCCACACTAAAGACACATCCAATAATCTTTAAAGAGTACATGTCACTAAATAAACTTTTCTAAATGAACTCCGGCTATGTTCCCTAAATACTCCTAACACTCCACCCTTCAAAAAAGTTTCAGAGCTTTAAAAAGCTCTGTATCATACCTTTCTTCTTGCTCATTTAGTGCAATCTACCAGTAGCAGAAAGTGGGCGTTTCCCAGCAGGCATGACATCACTGAAGCCTGCTGGGGGACCACTTCCTCCCTCACATGGTTGCAGTGCTGTGATGAATAGAAGACCTCAAGCTCTGTGCAGCAGCTTTCAGTCTGTGTATCTTTCAGTAAGCTCTTTGCAGATGTCAATCAAGATCAGTGAAGAGAAACACTTTCTGAGCTTGGTCTCCTGCCATTACAAGCAGGAGACCAAAATCTGAGATTTTGACCGGATGGAATGTGTTCTGACCAAGAAGGGAGACCCTGGTGGCCAGAAGTATACAGCTGAAAAACTAACAAAATATTATTTTTTTTTTTTTATGAATGACTATTACAAAAGTTATTTATTTAGCATGAGGAATCCAATATTAAAAATCTGAATAGTAGAAAAAAAAAGACCGATCAAAGGGGCCTTAAGAAGCACTTGTTAGTGCGAGATGGTTCCGTAGCCCGCTGAACACCGCATCGCCGGTCCTTTCCCTGCACCGTGGTCTTGTTTTGTAACAAATGCTTTAGTTAATAAAGAAGAATTAAGCAACTGAAGTGGTGAGTGCATTGGTCTTTTGCACTCACCTGCTAATTTGCTCTTTTCAGACCAGCTGCCTTAACTTGTCCTAGCTGGGACAAGTGTGTACAGTGTGTGAAGTAGTAATGTCAGGTCTCTTTTCTCGATACTTTGTATTCCCAATATTAAAAATCATGTTTAATGACAGTGCCCATTTAATGAAATGACTCCTAAAAGCGGAGTACCAGAATTCAATCATTGGGCGCATTGGACACCTAGCTTAGGTCAGCTAAGAAAATGTTTATTCTGTAGAAATGATGTGTGCACATAGACATAAAAAGATTGGAAAAAAAACAAGCACTGCCAACATTCTCTGAATTCATCCAGTTTTTGGCTATTTAAACCAAAAAGAATTATGCCCATATACACGTAATCATTATGAGGCTGGGTTCACATGTAGTATTTTGGCCATTATTTTTAGACAAAACAAGGAATGGGTTAAAATCGCAGAAAAAGCTGCAAATCTTTCAATTATACATATTCTCTATCAGTACCACTCCTGCTTTTGGATACAAATGCTGATCAAAATACTATGGTTCAGATTTACCAGTTTTCATTGCTTCAAGATGATCAATTTGAGCCTCTGTGGGAATCTAGCCTAAGACTGAACTGAAGAAGAGAATCAATGTTTCAATTACATTTATCATTCCAGGAGATTCTGAGGAAAAAAAAAAATCACATCCTGACCCTTAAAAATGGCTCTCATTAATTTTATAATGTCAGTGCAGCATTGAGACCACACACTGCTAGAGGACCCTCTGCGACAACTGGCAGGGCATCTGAAGGGGTGATGAAGAGCTATGTAAAACATTCCTTTCTAATAGGAACAAAATTCACACAGGGTCTTGCTGTATTTCATTTAGCTGGAATTGTGTTTTTTTTGTCCAAAATTCCTATAGTTAAATCATGTTTAGGTACACTGTTCTGGATGGGGTGTGACTCAGATGATGCATGTAAAGTGTCTCTCTCGTATCATCGAACACAGAGAAAAGAAGCTGCTGATATCAGCTGTTTCCTGTAAAGCCAAAAAAAAAAAAAAACAGCTTAATCAGAAAAAAATGTATAATAATGAGATTGGACAATGCCAGCAGCTGGGCCTGAAGCTTCATCAACAAACCAACAGGGTTAAAATTGACAGCAAATTTTGATTTAGATAAACGACAATGATTTTAGTCATTTGAATTGTTTTCGTTTTAGTAGACTGTCATAAGATTTTAGTCAACTAAATATAAAGACAATCTAAAAAGGTTTATGTAATGCAAAATGTAATGTAATGCAAATTCTAAGGAAATGTTTAAAATAAAGCAAACTAATTCTATACTCCTGAAGTAAATCGCTATTAACCTTTTATTATGTATGGTATTAAAGGGGTACTCCACTGGCCAGCTCGCGCTGCAGGGGTCGGCCATGCCCCTCGTGACGTCTCTCTCCCCCCCCCCCCCCCTCAATGCAAGTTTATGGGAGGGGGCGTGACAGCCGCCACACCCCCTCCAGTAGACTTACACTGAGAGGTCATGGCCTGACATCACGAGGGGGCGTGGCCGACCCCCTCAGCGCAAGCACAGCGTTCCGAACAAAATGTTCCAAACGCAGGCCAGTGGAGTACCCCTTTAAGGTTTGAACATAGAATACAGGCAAAAAGATAACTTCTGATGGGATCTTTTCCCACTTGGGAAGGTAAAATCCCCTCAAAAGACAAGGGGGCACTCCCTTCGGCTGCAGAAAAAAGTTTTTGAGGCGACAAGCCTTCTTTACCATACATCTTTTTTCAACCATAAGAATACACGTGCTAAGTCCATTGGTTCATTTCTAGGCATATACAATTTTAATCTGGGACTTAAAAGTTCAGGTTTCCCTTGCCACTAAAAGACCATGTTTGGTCAACTGAAATTAATGGAGCTGGCACATGTACGAGTACTCCACAGTAAACGTTGGCATACCATTTGTCTAGTGTGCTGATGTATAACCCGGACGTAGGCTACTTTTAGAATGCTGCTCGTGCCACTGCACTTTCTGGCCTGGACCCTAGGACACAAACAGTCTCACTCTAGGGGATTTAGAGGGCCAGTATATGCATGCCTAATTCCTTCCTTACCTATCACCGCTCAGCTACACCTATATAAAGGCAACTCTGCCTGTTGTGTTCATACCAAACGGTGTGGTGAATCTGATCTGTATATGACCTGTGCCTGCCTCTTCTAACTCCGTTTCTGCCTGAGCCCTGAGCAAAACACAGAAAAAAAGGACATAAATCACACAAAAAAAAATCTCAGAAAAAAGGCTGCTTACTGTTTACTGATACAAGGGCAGGCCAGGCGCCTATTCCCATTATGATGCAGGCCAGCCACAATGCTATATAAGGGGAGGTTGATCAGGTGAAAATTCTGATGAACAACCACTCACACGCCTCCTACTCATGAGGGGGGTAGATGCTTAGTATAATAATTGCACACAGATAAGGCAATATACAGGGTGCCAGTAACATGATAACGTGTAGGTCACCATGCTGGCTTACAACCTAATAGTGACGCCCATACTATTCCATCAGGCAGACTACCCAATATGTTTTATGTGCACCCCACAAACACCCTGGGCTCCCCCAGCATCACAAGGCCAGACCACATCACAGAAAATATATACACTCCTATGATAAACATGATTGGCCAAAATACGCAAGCTCTCCACCCAAGTCAAGGATTTATATATATTTTTATTATGTGGTCTGGCCTTGTGATGCTGGGGGAGCCCAGGGTGTTATTTGTGCTGGGCAGGCCGCCTGATGGAATAGTATGGACGTCACTATTAGGTTGTAAGCCAGCATGGTGCACTACACACTATCATGTTACTGGCACCCTGTATATTGCCTTATCTGTGTGCAACTATAATACTAAGCAACTACCCGCCTCATGAGTAGGAGACGTGTGAGTGGTTGTTCATCAGTATTTTGCACCTGTGCAGCCTCCCCTTATATAGCATTGTGGCTGATCTGCATCATAATGGGAATAGGTGCCTAGCCCTGAGTACCATGGTGATTCACCTGTGCCTGTATCTACTGCCTCAACCTTCTTGATTATTATTCACTCAACCTCTGCCTAACTTTTATGTGCTGTATTCGTTCTCCTGTGCTAGACCTGAACTGCCGACTCCGCTCTCTTGTCAGATCCCCTTGTGCAACTGGTTCTGCTGGTCCAGCCACAACCCACACCAGGAAAATGCTTGGGAAGCAATATAAAACCCTCTAGCAGCAGAAGCCCCGCTTCTGCTTCATGACATTGACGGTCCTTTAAGAATAAGTTGATCGCAGGGAGTTCCACTGCTTGAAAACAGAGTTCTAAGCTTATACCTGTGGGGAAACTTTGTAGCAAGGTTTCAATTTGAAAGCAGCGCCACTGTAGGGAAAATGAAGCATTACACAGTTCCCACAAAATCCACACAACCCAGGTTATGCAAAGCAGATGTTATTCTGTGTACATTCTCCCCTCTTTGGTTTATAAATGGGGTTTCTGAACAGGTGGTCTTCTGGTTAAAAGATGAGGGCTCTGAAGGGGAAATTCTTGCTGCATGTAGTCACTCCCATAAGTCTGAGTAAGTTAAATTGAATGGTCATGAGCATGCTGCTGCTCCACACAAACTCCTGTACATTGGAAGTATTGCAGGTAGGAATAGTTAGACTTGTAACCCTAAGAACATGGCCTTAACTGTGGTGCTTCTGGAATTCAAACATTTTCCAAGAATGGGTAATAAATGTTTATTGTGAAAATCCCCCAAAGCTCTAATTCTGAATGCAGGGTATACAAGATCTCTCACCCAGATAACCCTTTGTTTTGAAAGAGGGGGGGGGGGGGTGTTATTGTATTTACACAGCTTTTTTGTGCATAATTTTGGCACAAATCACATTTTTCTTTGCTTCTACACAATTTGAGTTATTTAATCAAAACACCTGAAGAAAAGTTCCAGCTCAGACCACAATTTAAAACTTAAAGGAGTATTCCTATCATAGACATCTTATTCCCTATCCAAAAGGACAGCATCTGAGGGGTTAATGGCGGACATCTGCGCGATCGTGGATGCCGGCCATTACCAGCGGGTCCCTGGCTGCTATCAGCAGCTGGGACCTGCCGCGCATGACCCGAGCATCGCTCCGATGCTCGCGGTTATTGTTTAGGACGCAAATGTACGTCCTGGTGTGTTAAGTACCAGCTCACCAGGACATACATTCGTCGTTAAGGGGTTAATTAGATCTAAGCTATTTTGCAATGAATGTGCACATAAGTTTATTGTAGGTACACATGATGTATAACCAGCTAAACAGTGTGGAAATTCACTTTAAATACACAAACAATAATAAATCCCCCCAGAATCTTTTGCAATATTCCACTATACTATTATGGTACATTCAAGCATACAGGATCTGCTGCAGATATGTTAAATTAAATAACTTAGTAACTGCAGCATATCTGTACGTGTAAATGTACCCATAAATTTATTTATTTATTTTTTAACCGAACATCCCATAATCCCTTTGACTGTTTAGTTTAGATAAGCTTTATGACCCAAAATATTTGAATAAACGGTTTATTAAAGGGGTATTCCAGGCCAAAACTTTTTTTATATATCAACTGGCTCCGGAAAGTTAAACAGATTTGTGAATTACTTCTACTAAAAAATCTTAATCCTTCCAATATTTATTAGCTTCTGAAGTTGAGTTGCTGTTTTCTGTCTAACTGCTCTCTGATGACTCACGTCCCGGGAGCTGTGCAGTTCCTATGGGGATATTCTCTCATCATGCACAGCTCCCGGGACATGACATCATCATTGAGCAGTTAGACAGAAAACTTCAGAAGCTAATAACTATTGGAAGGATTAAGATTTTTTAATAGAAGTAATTTACAAATCTGTTTAACTTTCTGGAGCCAGTTGATATATATAAAAAAAAAGTTTTTGCCTGGAATATCCCTTTAACAGTGAGACTGTACTGGGTCCTACATCCACAAGGCCTTAATTTTTGCCAGAAGATAACAAATTTCCCAACATGTTCTTGTGAATCTGTGCCTTAGCATGCTGCTAGCAAACAGACAAATTTTCACATCTGGTGTTGAATTCATCTGAATGTACAAAATAACGACAAATAATCCCAATGTATTGTATTTCCACTGGTGTGAAGCTGAACACTCCTCTTCAAGGACAAAGGGAGAGGCACAGACCAACCCCTGGTACACAGTGAAGTGTAAACAGATGTGAGTGTTTTCTGTATTTTTCACTGTATGCTAAAACTGTTCTCTCAGAGGGAACTTTCTGTACTTTCCTGATTACTAGAATAACATGGACTGTAGGATGAACTATTGTAGTTAGGAAAATAAGACAACCGAGCAGGGACAGAAGGATTTCTAATGTGAAGAGTCACCTTAAATACACTAGGCTTAATCAACCCTAACATTAATGACAAAAAAGGTACCGTATATACTCGAGTATAAGCCGACCCGAGTATAAGCCGACCCGAGTATAAGCCGAGACCCCTAATTTCAACCCAAAATCCCAGGAAAAGTTATTGACTCGAGTATAAGCCTAGGGTGGGAAATACATCATCCCCCCCTGTCATCATCCAGACCCGTCATTAACATCCTCATCATCATCACAGCCTGTCATCATCCAGACCCTCATCATCATCATCTGTCATCATCCCCTTGTCATCATCCCACAGCCCCCCCTTCATCATCCCCTTGTCATCATCCCCACCCCCCTTCATCATCCCCTTGTCATCATCCCCACCCCCCTTCATCATCCCCTTGTAATCATCCCACACCCCCCCCTTCATCATCCTCTTGTCATCATCCCACACCCCCCCCCCCTTCATCATCCTCTTCTCATCATCCTCCCTCAGTGGTCTTCAACCTGCGGACCTCCAGAGGTTTCAAAACTACAACTCCCAGCAAGCCCGGGCAGCCATCGGTTGTCCGGGCTTGCTGGGAGTTGTAGTTTTGAAACCTCCGGAGGTCCGCAGGTTGAAGACCACTGCGGCCTTCGACATCATCCAGCCCCCTCTCACCCCCCTTTAGTTCTGTACAGTACTCACCTCCGCTCGGCGCTGGTCCGGTGCTGCAGGGCTGTCCGGTGAGTAGGTCGTCCGGTGGGATAGTGGTTCCGGGCTGCTATCTTCACCGGGGGCGCCTCTTCTCCGCGCTTCCGGCCCGGAATAGAGGCGTTGCCTTGACAATGACGCAGAAGTACGTTGGCAATGAACGTACCTCTGCGTCGTTGTCAAGGCAACGTGACTATTCTGGGGCCGGGCCCGAAGCACTTAGAAGAGGCCTTCCCGGTGAAGATAACAGCCCGGAACCACTATCCCACCGGACCACCTCCTCTCCGGACAGTCCTGCAGCACCGGACCAGCGCCGAGCGGAGGCGAGTACTGTACAGAACTAAAGGGGGTGAGAGGGGGCTGGATGATGTCGAAGGCCGCAGTGGTCTTTAACCTGCGGACCTCCAGAGGTTTCAAAACTACAACTCCCAGCAAGCCCGGACAGCCGATGGCTGCCCGGGCTTGCTGGGAGTTGTAGCTTTGAAACCTCTGGAGGTCCGCAGGTTGAAGACCACTGCGGGTGGAGAGTTCACTCGAGTATAAGCCGAGGGGGGTGTTTTCAGCATGAAAAATCGTGCTGAAAAACTCGGCTTATACTCGAGTATATACGGTAAGTATGCATGTTTAGGATGTAGGATTACAGTTCTATTGCTGCTTTGTAAGTAATGTCCCTGTAATCTTCTTTGAAGTTTTTTGTCTGAACTTTGGAATACCCCTTTAATTTCTTCTTGGATAATAAGTCATATACTCAAAGTAAAACTTGTTGCTAGGGATGTGATGCCACTTACAACACTGATAAGACTATGATTGTTGGTTTTTCCCAGTAATTACATATAGCACAGCTAACATGGATTGCCAGGGTGCTAACGGGACATAGCATTCTAGAATTCAAGTAATTACTTTTTCCATCTCTTAACCCCTTAAGGGCACACCATTTTATTTTAGCATTTTCGTTTTTCCTCCTCACCTTCTAAAAATCAAAACCCTTTTATATTTTCATCTACAGACTAGTATGAGGGCTTGTCTTTTGCGCAACCAGTTGTCCTTTGTAATGACATCACTAATGTTACCATAAAATGTATATGGAGCAACCAAAAAAAAATACTATTTGCATGGGCAAATTGAAAAGAAAACAGAAATTTAGCAAATTTTGGAAGGTTTCGTTTTCACACTGTACATTTTACGGTAAAGATGATGTGTTCTCTTTATTCTGTGGGTCTATACACTTAAAATGATACCCATGATTACATACTTTCTATTATTGTACCGCTTTAAAAAAAAATCTCAAACTTTTTAACCAAAACTAAATTTTAAATCCCTCTATTTTGACAACCTATGGAGGCTCACTTTTTGCACCGTGATCTCTACTTTTTATTGATACCAGATTTGCATATATGAAACTTTAAAATTTTTTTCTCTATCAGCAACGCGGGCGATCTGATTATCCATTTTACCGACCGCACTGCCGCAGATGCCCCCAGCCGGTGCTCTTGGTCATGTACAGGACATAAATGTACGTCCTGGTGTGTTAAGTACCAGGGCACCAGGATGTACATTTATGTCCTGTGTCATTAAGGGGTATTACAGGTTTAGATAAACATGGCTGCTTTCTTCCAATCAGGATTATACTTTTTGACAGGGGGTGTCTGCTACTCCAGTCTAACTCCATTAAAGTAAATGTAGCCATGTTGCAATACCAGACATTTATGCCACAGTTTTATGGATGAAAGCAGCCATATTTCTAATCTTGTACAACCCCTTTTAATAAACATTTTTATGATGTTTTTGATACTTTTTCCCAGGGAGAATTGCCTAAAGACACCATACCAGATACAGCTCAGCAATGGCAAACAATAACTTCTGAGAGTAGATTACATATTTCTCAAACTAAATATAGTTGGAAACCTGTTGAAGTTATATGGCATAATGTGAATTCTTTAAGTTGCAAATCTTGAACTTTAATATATATATGAAAACAAAGTTTTAGACAGGGTTACAGTGCGAGTAATGCTGATTTCAACATGGTTTCCCATTTTTCCTAATCCATGACCTATGGGTTTCCAAGCTATGCGCAAAAATTTAAATATGCTAATTACCTATGTACACACGGTGCATTTACATGCACCTTGTTGCACTGTTCTGCCCCTGTGCTCCAGCCCTGTGTTACAGCTCCCTTTATAATTATGCATCTGGCTTTCTTCAGCATACACCCACATACAAAGATGTCCTCTGTACTAAGGCAGTGCCTGTAGCGGTGCATGTGCAGTAGCACTATGGGGCCTTACATCATGCACAAATTTGTGACATGCTGAAAAAAGCCGGGTGAAAAATATGAAGGGGTTGTAACACAAGGCTGGAGCACACAGGCAGAGCAGTGCAACAAGGTGCTTGTGAACATCCAGAGTGCACCAAGATGGTAATTAACATTTTTATTTTTGCTCATAACTCGGCAATGTGGCCACCAATAGGAAAACGAAAAACACACTATACACACATTGCTCAAAAAAATAAAGGGAAGCCTAAGATAACACATCCGAGACCTGAATGAATTAACTAGTCTTATGAAATACTTTCGTCTTTACATAGTTGAATGTGACAACAAAATGACACAAAAATTATCAATGGAAATCAAATAACTTTGATGTAATCTCCTTAAAACAAGTCAAAAAGAGGCTCAGTAGTGTGTGGCCCCCACGTGCCCGTATGACCTCCCTACAACGCCTGGGCATACTCCTGAGGGATGTCCTCCCAGACCTTGACTAAAGAATCCGCCAACTCCTGGACAGTCTATGGTGCAACGTAGCGTTGGTAGATTGAGCGAGTCATGATGTCCCAGATGTGCTCAATCAGATTCAGGTCTGGGGAACGGGCTGGCCAGTCCATAGCATCAATGCCTTCCTCTTGCAGGAACTGCTGACACACTCCAGCCACATGAGGTCTTGCATTAGGAGGAACCCAGTACCAACTGCACCAGCATATGGGTCTGAGGATCTCCTCTCGGTACCTAAAGGCAGTCAGGCACCCTCTGGCAAGCACATGGAGGACTGTGCGGCCCCCCAAAGAAATTCCACCCCACACCATTACTGACCCACCGCCAAACCGGTCATGCTGGAGGATGTTGCAGGCAGCAAAACGTTCTGCATGGCGTCTCCAGACTCTGTCACATGTGCTCAGTGTGAACCTGCTTTCATCTGTGATGAGCACAGGGCAAATTTGCCAATCTTGGTGTTCTCTGGCAAATGCCAAACGTTCCGCACTGTGTTGGGCTGTAAGCTCAACCCCCACCTGTGGACATCAGGCCCTCATGGAGTCTGTTTCTGACCGTTTGAGTGGTCACATGCACATTTGTGGCCTGCTGGAGGTCATTTTGCAGGGCTCTGGCAGTGCTCCTCCTTGTAAAAATGCGGAGGTATCGGTCCTGCTGCTGGGTTTTGCCCTCCTATGGCCTCCTCCACGTCTACTGATGTATTGGCCTGTCTCCCGGTAGCGCCTCCATGCTCTGGACACTACGCTGACAGACACAGCAAACCTTCTTGCCACAGCTCGCATTGATGTGCCATCCTGGATGAGCTGCACTACCTGAGCCACTTGTGTGGGTTGTAGACTCCGTCTCATGCTACCATTAGAGTGAAAGCAGCACCAGCATTCAAAAGTGATCAAAACATCAGCCAGGAAGCATAGGAACTGAGAAGTGGTCTGTTGTCACCCCCTGCAGAACCACTCCTTTATTTGGGGTGTCTTGCTAATTGCCAATAATTTCCACCTGTTGTCTGTTCCATTTGCACAACAGCATGAGAAATTGATTGTCAATCAGCGTTGCTTCCCGAGTGGACAGTGTGATTTCACAGAAGTGTGATTGACTTGGAGTTACATTGAGTTGTTTAAGTGTTCCCTTTATTTTTTTGAGCAGTGTGTATATACATATATACATTTTATATATAATATATATATATGTGTGTGTGTATATGTGCAAAGAATAGATCACGCAGGGGACAGGATGATAAACTAACATGACCATGCTCCTGAGGTGATCATGCTTAGTCGAGTACACTGAACATGTGGTTACAGCTCACTCTCCAAAGTATATGACGTCACCACATGTTTTCATCTCCACTGCTCTTTGGCTTTCCCTGGATCAGGAGGGATAATGTTTCAAATGCTGGGCAGCATAGCAGATGGCGCAATACCTTACAAATAGTAAAATAAGGTCATGCAGACGGCTGTAAATAGAGGCAATATCAGGTAATGGAATTATGGAAACTGTGTCCCTTACATTGGTAATTCAACAGTCAGCAAGTCCTGGCATCATCTAAATAAAGATGCAACACAGAACTGGACAGGATAATGGAAAATAAGAAGGAGGTAGTGTGATGTTACAAAGTGACGTGTCAGGTCCAAAATGGCCACTGAACCCAGCAAACTGGTGCCCGTTAGTCATCATGTGTGCTAAGAACTACTGGACTACCTGCCTGGAGAAAAAGCTTAGAGAACCAGGGTATGTGCTCAGCAAAGATTACACTTGTACATTGCACAATTATTTACCTAAAATATGCAGCTTTATAAAAGTAATTTGATTTAGCTGGAGTTCTTCTTTAAAACAGCTTTCTGTAGTTTTACCCAGAAGTAATTCAACATTCATATCTAAATATGAATCCTCAAATAGTTTACCTAACGGCAAGAATACCTATGAAATTCAAAATACAATGGAGCATTACAAACTCTATAGGAATGCACAAGAAAACAAAATCACTGTATTAAATAGCAGCTTATCATCACTGTATTAAACAGCTGTACAACAGAGATGACAAATACAGTCATGTGCAAGTGTGCAAATTGGCAAAAAATAAAATAAAAATTAAAACACATTACTTGTGAGTTCAGTTACCTTGCTTTGTGGGGTCTGCCAGTGAGAGGCATGCCAGGAAGGACTCTTCTGTTCATTGTTGAATAATCTGGATCTATCTCATAACCTTCATCATCTGCTCCAAGACTACGATTATCATCCTCTAGACCATATGGCTCTGGCTGGAAACGCTCTGGTTGGGAACGGTTTAGGTCCACACTACTTCCAATTGGCACTTGGGGCTGCGCAATAGGAACATAGTTCTCCCTACGGCTTGGGAGGGTATAACTGCCATCTTCAGGGCGATAGCTATTTCCTGGAGTGTAAGCATATCGAGGGCGGTAATTTATTCCACGGGACAGGCTTCCATAGTTATCAGGCATGTCTCCATAACCTTCATGTGCCATGAAGGGTCGGTATGGGGCCTCATGGGGATCGCCATAAGAATCATTGTAACTGTTGTTGTAGGACCTAGTCAAAGTTGAAGTAGCCTGAGGGGTTATAAAACGCTCCCCGTTTTTCATGTATCTTCTGTCAATAGAATCAGTGTAACCACTGATTGGAGATGAAGCATCAAGAACAGGCATCCCATCAGGGCCAAGTGGCACTTGACGCACAGTTCTTGTAGTGACTGTTTTAACCATCTTTGTAACCTAGAGAAAAGAAATATATTGAACTAAGAAGTAAAGTACAACTGCAATAACAATGAACATTATCTCAGTGAATGAGAAATAGTAGCCATCCACAGCTGGCCCAGACAAGGCTAAGACACTTTTAGTGAATTTGATGGAAATACTGTATAAGGGGACATCTCTTGCTAAGTGATAAACTACACTATACAAACTCCCAAAACCATGTATTCATGTGGATGGGCAGCATGTAATACATATTTAGAAACATGTGGCCCCTTGCAGTGGTTTCCCAGTAGAGATGAGCGAACTTACAGTAAATTCGGTTCGTCACAAAGTTCTCGGCTCGGCAGTTGATTGCTTTTCCTGCATAAATGAGTTCAGCTTTCAGGTGCTCCGGTGGGCTGGAAAAGGTGGATACAGTCCTAGGAGACTCTTTCATAGGACTGTATCCACCTTTTCCAGCCCACCGGAGCACCTCAAGGCTGAACTAATTAACACAGAATAAGTCATCAATTGCCGAGCTGAGAAGTTCGTGACGAATCGAGTTTACTTTAAGTTCGCTCATCTCTATTTCCCAGTGATATACGTTGAATGTAGGTACAGTTCTGGCCCATGTGCTGTAAGAGAGTATTTTATTATTGACCCTTAGTAATGATCAGACTGCATTAAAATGGGTTATCCTGCCTGTAAAAATTAATGGCCTATCCAAAATAGCAGATAACCAGGGGGTCTGACTCCCAGGATTCCTGACAATCAGCTAGTTAAAGTGGCTCCAGAGCTTGTGCGAGCTTGCAGTCTCATCAACGTCTACTGGTAGTCATTCTTACAATCACTATTCTTTTAGTAGAAGCGCTCTTGAATGGGACAATGCTGCTTTTCCTTAGACTACTGCTACTACAACAATTGCAAGGAGGAGATGGCAAGCATTGCAACCTCCTAGATGTTTTTTTGCAAACTGGTGCCAGAAATTTAAACAGACTTGTAAATTACTTATATTTTAAAATCTTAATCCTTCCAGTACTTATGAGCTGCTGTATGCTTCACAGGAAGTAGTTTTCTTTTTTTAATTTCCTTTTTTTCCGACCCCAGTGTTCTCTTCTGACACCTCTGTCCATGTCAGGAACTGTCTGGAGCAGGAGAGTTTTGCCATCATCCTCTAGACCATATGGCTCTGGCTGGAAATGCTCTGGCTGGGAACGGTTTAGGTTCACACTACTTCCAATTGGCACTTGGGGCTGCGCAATAGGAACATAGTTCTCCCTACGGCTTGGGAGGGTGTAAGCTATTTCCTGGAGTGTAAGCATATCGAGGGCGGTAATTTATTCCACAGGACAGGCTTTTCTTTCTGACCACAGTGTTCTCTTCTGACACCTCTGTCCATGTCAGGAACTGTCTGGAGCAGGAGAGTTTTGCTATGGGGATTTGCTCCTACTCCGGAAAGTTCCGACATGGACAGAGGTGTCAGCTGAGTGTACTGTGGTCAGACAGAAATGAACTCAACTTCCTCTGTAGCATACAGCAGCTGATAAGCACTGGAAGGATTAATGTATTTTAATAGTAATTAAGTAATTTACAAATCTGTTTAACTTACGGCAGCTAGTTGATATGAAAAAAAATAGTTTTCCACCGGAGTTACCCTTTAAAGAGCGTATCCCATCTATAGTACAACCAAATCATATAAAATCAAAAAGGAAACTTGTAAATTGCTCTCTATTACCCCTTTGTCATAGCCTTTCACCACCTCATTTTCTGTCCACTGTAGCTCAAATGTGGGAAGGCAGCAGTGAACTAATCTCTGCGAACTCTACTCAGTAATCCAGTATAGGCTATTCTCCTTATCTAAAGCTGAACACAGTGTACTGCACCTCCTCGATCTCATAATTCAAGAGAACAATGACTATGAAGTGTTTACCCTGCTTAACTGGGGAGAAAAAAGCCATTACACTTGCTCAATGAAGATTTTTGACACAATCTGCCCACCAGAGTCCCTCCACACTGCTGAAGAGAAAACCCAGCAGAGAGAACACAAAAGCAGAGAATTAGCACAGGTGTATACACCTTTTTACACTCAGGTAAATGCACTACAGGAAGGTTTGTGTTTTAAACAAAATGTTGAAAAATTCTATCTTGTGAAAATAACTATAAATTATAATAAATATAAATGTATGCTATATATCAGAATAGCTGGACAGCAAAGTTATATATCTGTATAGTCTCAAGGATTGCTTGCCCCCTCCCCCATAAAAAAAAAAAAAAAAAAACTGGTTTGCTAAACATGCTTAGATACAAAATTTCAATTCATACAGTTAATGATGCTTGTAACTGAAAGAAGAGGAAAGAATACTGTTCATGTGAACCAAACACAAACCGTTTCAAGGGAATATTTCAGAACCATGTATTCTCAGGCCTTATTAGATGTGCTTGCACTTTTATATCATCTAAAAGATCTTCAAGGTGACCTTCATTGGATTATCATGCAAAATGTTTGATTCCCAGCACTGATACCGCATGAGGATACAAGGAAAGGCTAAACTCCCCTTTGCGTTTGGAATACATAAGGGGTTTTTCTTGCTCTATCTGCAGATTTAAAATTACTAGGTAGAAGACAAAACTGTGAGCGACTGCTGAAAGAAGCTTCATTTCCAGCACACAAAGAGCAGAAGAAATTTGAAGAGCCCAAACACTCCAATGAATGTTAAATAATTCCTTTATTTATATGGTGCCAACATATTCCGCAGTGTTGTACATCGCTTATCATATAAATCAGTTTTGGAAGAAATTAAAGTAACCAGAAGAAACTACGCAAAGGGAGAATATACAAACTCCTTGCAGGCGACATTCCTGGTTAAAGACAATAGTTTATGGATGAAGTAAAGGTTTGGGCTGAAATGACATATGAAATGTTATAGCCTCTATATTTATACTTTATGGGGGAGATTTATTAAAACCTGTGTAGAGGAAAAGGTGACCAGTTTCCTATAGCAACCAGATTGCTTCTTTCGTTTTTCAGAGGCCTTGTCAAAAATGAAATAAGCAATCTGATTGGTTGGTATGGGCAACTGGTCTAGTTTTCCTCTGCACAGGTTCTGATAAATCTCCCCTATATGTCTATGTAAACTATAAACCTATGGTGTATGGGCTATTTGGTTATAGGGTAAGAATGACCTACCTTGGTTTCTGTCCTTCTCGTGGTCCCATCCTCTGATGTGACTATGGACACATGGGAGGTGGGTGTTCCAGGATCTTCTTCCACTGTAACTGTCTCTTCCAGCATCTCTGGAGGTTCTTGCATCATGGCAATCGATGTCTGGTTACTGGGACTTTGCTCCTGCAGGCAAACATTTATGTGTTACAAGGATTACAATTTGTTATGCATTTTAAAGCATGGGACAGCAGGCAAAAAACATTGAAAGAAATTAAGTACAGAATATGTTCATTTTTCTGCTGTATACTTCTGGCCATCAGAGGTCTCCCTTCTTGGCCAAAACATACTCCGCCTGGTCAAAATCTCAGATTTTGGTCTCCTGCTTGTAATGGCAGGAGACCAAACTCAGAAAGTGTTTCTCTGCACTGAGTTTGATTGACAGCTGCAAAGAGCCTCACTGAAATCTGCACAGACTAAAAGCTGTACAGACTAAAACCTGCAAAGAGCCTCACTGAAAGATACACAGGCTGAATAGAGCCTCACTGAAAAAAGCACAGACTGAAAGCTGCTTAGAGCTTGAGGTCTTCTATTCATCACAGCGCTGCAACAATGTGAGGGTGGAAGTGGTCCCGCAGCAGGCTTCAGTGATGTCATGCCTGCTGGGAAATGCCCACTTTCTCCTTGGGAGATTGCCCTATGTGAGCAAGAATAAAAGGTAAGATACACAGCTTTTTAAAAACTCTGACATTTTTTCTAAGGGTGGGAGGAGTGTCAGGAGTAGTTAGGGAACATAGCCTGCGTTAGTTTAGAAGAGTTTATTTAGTGACAGGTAGTCTTTAAAGAAAGACCTCTTTTTTCTGTTTAGATAGGTACATTGCTTTCTTTCACAAGTCTTATATGCAACAGTTTGAAACGTATGGGCAGAATGACGAAAGCAGATTTGTAGTTTGTATGGCAGATTTGACTCTGAACTGGACCCATCCAATACAGCTGGTCAACGTGGAGCGAATTCACGTTGATATAAGGTAGATTGCTCTTGAAAACAATGGGATACGGATTTCAAAACAGATTTGTGTGGGCTCTGAAGTATAGTCTGCAATAAACTTTTGCTGTATAACATACCCCATATCTGTCCGAGCACTTTAAAACATTGATTAATGTAATAAACACAAGGGGGAGAATTTATCATTAGGTGTCTATTGTAGACACAGATCTACCTCTTTACACTGCTCGTCTAATTTACATTCTTGCTCAAGATTTACAAAAGTTGTGCACTCCTTTGATAAATTTCACACCAGCTTTTTCAAGTGTAGAAATCACAGAAATGGTTGTAGTTTTATTGTTTTTGTTTTCACTTTAGATACGTGAATGTGGAGGACTAGTTTAGATATGGCGAATTGCGATGATGAACAGCATTTTTTTAAATGTCAATAAAAGTGTTAACGAGGGCTGTGGTGGAGTTTTATTTTTTAAATAAAACATTTTCTTTCAATGTGTTGTGTTTTTTATAATTGAATTTTCAGGCTTAGTAGTGGAAGCCGTCTTGTAGACAGAATCCATTACTAAGCCAGGGCTTAGCTTTAGCCCCAAAATCAGTTAGCGCTAATCCTCAATTATTTGATCCAACTGCGGACCAATATATGGAGGGTTATTTAAACCAATTCACCAAAAGATCACCGAAGTGATCCACTAATTCCCTATATTTCCCATATATTTGTTGAAAGGTATAATCTTTATTAATTTCAAAACACCAACAAAAAAGGAGTTAAAATTTGCAGTGTATCTCTCCTCCTGTATTATTAGTTATCTGTGCCAGCCAGGCATCACCTATTATCTACCTGTGTGTACCTGCAGTGTACACACGGTTAATGGAGGAGTCTACACTGTATATTAAAAAACCTGTCCTATGCCCCCCTCGACATGTTTCGCCGCAAGACGCGGCTTTGTCAAGAGGCTTAAGTGCCCCTAAGCCTCTTGACAAAGCCGCGTCTTGCGGCGAAACATGACGAGGGGGGCATAGGACATGTTTTTTAATATACAGTGTAGACTCCTCCATTAACCGTGTGTACACTGCAGGTACACACAGGTAGATAATAGGTGATGCCTGGCTGGCACAGATAACTAATAATACAGGAGGAGAGATACACTGCAAATTTTAACTCCTTTTTTGTTGGTGTTTTGAAATTAATAAAGATTATACCTTTCAACAAATATATGGGAAATATAGGGAATTAGTGGATCACTTCGGTGATCTTTTGGTGAATCCTCAATTATTGCTTCCAGGTACCCACTGCCACAGGGGTGCCAGGAAGAGCCAGTATCAGCAGGCCCGGAGCATCAAAAATGGCACTCCTGGGCCTAGGCGGTAACAGGCTTGAGTTATTTAGGCTGGGGAGGGCCAGTAACAATGGACTTCGTCCACACTGGTAAAGTCAGGCTGTTGTTGCTTGGTTGGTATCTGGCAAATAATGAAAAAATGGGGGAACCACACACTTTTTTTAAAATGTATTTATTTATTTATTTATTTAAAATAAAATAACGCACAGGGTTCCTCCTATTTTCAGTATCAGCCAGATACCAACCAAGCAGCAACAGCCTGACATTACCAGGGTGGGCAAAGACCATTGTTACTCCCCAGCCTAAATAACGCCAGCCTGTTACCACCTAGGCCCAGAAGTGCCATTTTTGATGCTCTAGGCCTGTTGGTACTGGCTCTTCCCAGCACCCCTGTGGTGGTGGGTACCGGGGTAATAATTGGAGGTTAGTGTAGCTGATTTTGGGGCTAACGCTAAGCCCTTAGTTATGGATTCCATCTATAAGACCGCTTTCCACTACTATGTCTGAAAAATCAATTATACAAAACAACACATTGAAAAAAAAAATTATAAACAAAAAAACACTACCCCACAGTTTTTTGCTCTCTCCCCTGGGGAGATCGCACATAATGCAGCGTGTTCATAAACAAGGAGCATCCAATTGTTGCTAAACTACAACTCTTATCATGGGGGCTGTAGTTAAGCAACAGCTGGAGTCTCCCTGTTTGGGAACACACTGCCAGAAAGGCTCTGTTCCCATTATGCAAAACGCATAATGAGAACAGAGTCAGGCCTGGACTGTGTAGCTCGATCTGTCCCTCTGCCCTTTGACTACTACTCCCATTATGGGACAGAGTCTGTCCCATGATGAGAGTAGTTGTAGTACCGCGGCACAGAGACAACACTTGCACATTCCCCGGCTGCAGGACTATTTTGGGACAGTTAGGACTACTACTCCTAACACACAGACTATGCCCATGATGGGAGTTCTAGTCCAGGGGCTGAGGGGCAGATCGCAGCAGGTCATTCTCCAGAGACCCGCTGCGATCCGCCGGCAGCACATGCTACACTGTGCTGCCCGCTGGATCCTGTATACACGGCTCATAATTCATAATCGCTGCTGCCGGGAGACAGGAGCTCTGATTGGTGAAGAGCTATTCACCAATCAGAGCTCCCAGCAGCAGGGATTATGAAATGTGACAGCTGTATACAGGAGCCAGCGGGGAGCGCAGTGTAGCTGCATGTGCGGCCGGCTTTTACAGGTAATAAATGCGGATCGCAGCGGGTCTCTGGAGAATGACCTGCTGCGATCTGCCTCACAGCAACTGGACTATAACTCCCATCATGGGCAGAGTCTGTCAGTGTTGGGAGTAGTAGTCTTAACTGTCCCAAAATAGTCCCACAGCCGGGGGATGTGCAAGTGCCGTCTCTGAGTACTGCGGTACTACAACTACTCTCATCGTGGGACAGACTCTGTCCCATGATAGGAGTAGTTGTAGTTTAGCAGTGTTGAGGGACGGTTCCTGCATCCCCCGGCTGTCTCGGTAAAACACTTTCCTACGTGTCCTTTTTGATGGTGTATTTTTGTGTTAAAAAAAAAAATGAGTCTAAAAAAAAATGCACATGATAAATTAGTATCCACTGTAGAATGCATTCCACAATACCACACCAAAAAATGAATATTAACAAAAATATAAAATAAGTACTTGCTTCAAAAAAGACACAAAAAATGAACGTCACGACACAATGAAAGTCACTGCGCCAATTTTATGCAAAAATACACAATAAAAAAGGGTAAACTCAAATAAATATCCCCCAAGAAGATTACACTGATGAAATATTAAAAGAAAAGTTGTACTCAGTGCTCCTGTACGTGACATTACTATCTCCCTGGGAAATTACAACTCGTTGGAATCTGAAACACTACATGTTATCAGGGATAAAATGTTACGTAAGGACATGGGAATGCTGCCTTTGTTTACTGCAATGCCAAGCTCTCAGATATTGCCTGTTAAATATAGAGCAGGTTTAAATAAAGTAAATGAAAGGTGATAGCTTGAGCAGTGACCAGATGTTACATGAATGTTAATGAGCCTTGTCAAATTTCCTTTCACATTTTGCATCTTGAAAGTTCTTGGTAGGTTTTTTTTGTTTGTTTTTGTTATTTTATGGTCTCAGAAATCCTAAAAAAAATAAATAAAAATAAAAAATAGTCACTAATGAAAACAGGAATAACTTTTAAAGTGGCTTTGTCATCTAGCAGATGATTTTAGATTTTACTAGTTTTATGTCAACTTGGAATCTCCTTTAGTTTTATAGCCAAAGCCAGGAGAGGATTCACCAGGAATGGAAAATATAAAGGAAGACATATGCAGCTCCTGGGGGTGGTCAGTGATAATCAGCTGCTGTCTACCTAGGTTTCTATTCACAGGTTGTCTTCATAAGATGGTTGTTTGGTCGAATGTCTTGATAAATGGCATTAAAATGATGCTCGTTATCTCTGACTTGAGTGAGTAACATATACATGAGTTAGGATTCAAAATATGTGCCAACAAACTAAAGAGGGCATCCAGTGTGTGTGTGTATATATTGGCGTTAGTCATGGTTACAAAATATTAAACCTTAAAAGGGGTACTCTCCACTGCCCCTGCGTCCAGAACATTTAGTTCCGAACACTGAGTGCTGGTGTCATGCCATCATGGCCACACCCCTCATGCCATCAAGTCACGCCCCCTCAATGCAAGTCTATAGACTTGTATTGAGGGGGTGTGACATGAGGGGGGCGTGGCTGTGACGTCACAACCCCCGCAGCCCGCACCCAGCGTTTGGAACTAAATGTTCCGGACGCTGGGGCAGTGGAGAGTACCCCTTTAATGCACATCCAGCAACATACACCAATTTTTTTCTAATAGACCACAATATATTTCTCAAAAGATTCTTTAGCTCAATAGCACAAATATCCAAGTTTATATGGAACTTAAGTCTATGAAACATAGCAAATATTAAAGCTGTGAAATATACCTGGCTCTAACATTCGTAGTACATGCCATGTCTTGGGCAGCATAATTCATAGTGAAGAGCTTATTGACCTTTTACATACTACAGAACAACACACAGCTTTCACAGTAAAAATCCCTTCTACTTAGACTATGAGATTAGAATTTATTGCTGAGAGCCGGATGAGAGAATATTTTCACATTTAAGCATGATGAGCGCTTTCCTCTATGTGTCCTGATTGTAACATTCATGCATTTAAAATTGGTGGCACTCCATATTCAACAGTCATTTGCTCAGACATGGCAGGGATGATGTAGAGGTTTGAGGCAAAGCTGCTGTTACTGATTAGCACCGGGGTCAGGAGATAAAATGCTCCTTGCACCAGCAGAGAAGAGAGTCTACCATGTGTATTTAGTCTTTGATCCCAACATGCAGGTAGGAAGCGGCATGGCTATACTTCACTGTCAAGTTCCGACAACTCATTAAGGTCATTGCCCCACTGAAAGCACTGATGGGCAGAATGTAGGGGAATTAATAAGCAGCATACAGCCTGTGAGCCCTGGTTACACATTACCATGAAATCAGAATACGTTTGCTATTTAAAGGCTTGATTTTGGATGCAGACAAGTGTATAGAAGCCTGAGGTCTTAATTAGTGAAGCCAATAATACAGTACATACAGCAAGTGCCACATTCCTTTGTCTAATGCAAGTCTAAGATGAAAAGAAAACAAGCAAACAGTGGTTGCATATCTATGGGGGAGATCAAAACTTGTGTAGAGGAAGAGTGGTGCAGTTGCCCATAGCAACCAGTTTATTTTTTTCACAGGTCGCATTAAAAATGAAAGCAGCAATCTGGTTGCTATGGGCAACTGCACCACTCATCCTCTGCACATGTTTTGATGAATCTACCCGTGAATGTATCCATAGGTCATTTATCTACAGTATTACATTGTAATGCACTATACAACAGTCCATTTATACACACAGACACAAGTTCATACTCAGCAGAGATGACAGAAGGCCAAATCCACCTGCATAGCATGCAAAGGATTAAAAGGTGAACGATAACCCAGAAAAAAGGTAGGATTCCCTCTAAAACATGTAAACTTGAAATATCTTGGATCTTTAGTTTTATTAAAGGAGTTTCTCCAAGCTAAAACTTTTAACCCCCGCTGTGCCCGGGCTGTAAAACTATACATAATAAACTTTCACTTACCTGCCTACGATCCCCCGTTGTTCCGATATCGCCGTCCCGTTCTCCGGTCCCGGTCTCTTCTACTTCCTGCGGGTCGGTGACTTCACTCTGCGCTCAGCCTATCAGCGGCTGCGACGGGACATTGCTGCGGCCGCTTGATAGGCTGAGCGCAGAGTGAAGTCACCGATCCGCAGGAAGTGGAAGAGACCGGGACGGCGATATCGGAACAACGGGGGATCGTAGGCAGGTAAGTGAAAGTTTATTATGTATAGTATTACAGCCCGGGCACAGCGGGGGTTAAAAGTTCTAGCTTAGAGAACTCCTTTAAGATGGACAACTCTGCCCAAGCCAAAATAATATTTTTGCCACTTGACAGCCACCTACGCCAGGTAACCCAGTCCATCCCTTAACAAATACACACCTTCAGGTTATCTTACCACTTTTAGTCTACTTCAATCCAAAATTGGGAGGAGGATGTGTTCCCCTGTTCAACTTCCCAAATAAATTATCCTAAAAGCTATAATTAACAATGAAAATCCTATGTAAAACAATGCCTGAAAATGTGCAGACCTAACAGAATATTTTGTATTCATTTTTTTTGCTTCATTTTAAGCCTTTGTTTTATCAGTATCCATTGCATTCTAAGTGCAGTAAAAAAAAAAAAAAAATCAAACCTTAGCAATTTGGTATATAAACCCATAGCATGACTGGGACTGGCAGGTGGGAGAATGAAACAGTATGCCTACTTCAAGGAGAGGTATAAATGCAACTCAGCCCTAAGGGCCGAGTAAAGAGTCCACTTTTTATCCCTCACTGCAAATTAAAGGGGTATTCAAGGAATTTTTCTCATTTGACTGTGCTACAGGGGCTGTAAAGTTAGTGTAGTTCATAATATAGTTTCTGCGTTTGATGGTTTTCTCACAATATTTATTTTTACCAGCATACAAAATGACTGTTGTCTCGGATTTTTCTCAGCTTGCAATGCGGCTGAGACCTGACTTACTAGTCAGCTGATGACAGGGAGCCTGTCTGCTTCAATGGGTGGAGGGATCGCTTGGTGGGAGAGAGATCAATCTGCAACAGCTGTAGGAACCCGGATTGAAAACCACACTGATTTGAATGGATGCAGCACATTTATGTTTCAATGGGCTGATGTGTGGGAGGGAGGAAAATGGAATTGTGGGATTTGTAGTAAAAGAAAAGAAAAGTCAAACAGGCAATACAAGTTCACAAAAAGCTAGCTACAGTGTTATGGTAATCTCACAGCATAGCCATTTAGCCCCAAGACAAGCTGTTACGCCGAGCGCTCCGGGTCCCCGTTCCTCCCCGGAGCGCTCGCCTCATCTTCGTTGTTGCAGCGCCCCGGTCAGATCCACTGACCGGGTGCGCTGCGGTCCCGCCTTCAGCCGGGGTGCGATTCGCGATGCGGATAGCGCCCGCTCGCGATGCGCACCCCGGTCCCCGTACCTGACTCGCTCTCCCTCGGTCCTGTCCCGGCGCGCGCGGCCCCGCTCCCTAGGGCGCGCGCGCGCCGGGTCTCTGCGATTTAAAGGGCCAGTGCACCAATGATGGTGCCTGGCCCAATCTTCCCAATTAGCTTAATTAGTTTCCACCTGTGCACTCCCTACTTATACCTCACTTCCCCTGCACTCCCTTGCCGGATCTTGTTGCACTTGTGCCTAGTGAAAGCATTCCCTAGTCTGTTCCTAGTCCTTGTTCCTGACCTCCTGCCGTTGCCCCTGACTACGATCCTTGCCGCCTGCCCCCGACCTTCTGCTACGTCCGACCTTGCTTCTGCCTACTCCATTGTACCGCGCCTATCTTCAGCATCTTCAGCAGCCAGAGAGGTAAGCCGTTGCTAGTGGATACGACCTGGTCACTACCGCCGCAGCAAGACCATCCCGCTTTGCGGCGGGCTCTGGTGAAAACCTGTAGTGGCTTAGAACCGGTCCACTAGCGCGGTCCACGCCATCCCTCTCTGGCACAGAGGATCCACTACCTGCCAGCCGGCGTCGTGACAGTAGATCCGGCCATGGATCCCGCTGAGGTTCCCCTGCCAGTTGTCTCTGATATCGCCCGACAGATCGCCCATCTAACCCACCAGCTGTCGGAAGTGTCCACCATTTTGCACCAACATCCCCTGCCAGTTGCCTCTGATATCGCCCGACAGGTCGCCCTTCTAACCCACCAGCTGTCGGAAGTGTCCACCATGGTGCGCCAACATTCGCAACTTCTTCAGCAATCATCTCCTCCGCCAGCTCCTGCACCTCCTCCGCAGCGAGTGGCCACTCCTAGCCTCTGCCTGTCCTTGCCGGACAAATTTGATGGGGACTCTAAGTATTGCCGTGGCTTTCTTTCGCAATGTTCCCAGCACTTGGAGATGATGTCGGACCAGTTTCCTACTGAAAGGTCTAAGGTGGCTTTCGTGTTCTGCCTTCTGTCTGGAAAAGCCCTGTCATGGGCCGCACCGCTCTGGGACCGCAATGACCCCGTCACTGCCTCTGTACACTCCTTCTTCTCGGAAATTCGAAGTGTCTTTGAGGAACCTGCCCGAGCTTCTTCAGCCGAGATTGCCCTGCTGAACCTGGCCCAGGGTGTTTCTTCCGTTGGCGAGTACGCCATTCAGTTCCGTGCTCTTGCTTACGAGTTGTCCTGGAATAGTGAGGTTCTCTGCGCGACCTTTAAAAAAGGCCTATCCAGCAACATTAAAGATGTTCTGGCCGCACGAGAGACTCCTGCTGACCTACATGAACTCATTCATCTAGCCACTCGCATTGACATGCGTTCTTCCGGATGGCGTCTGGAGCTCCGCCTGGATATGGACTTTGTTCGCACGAGGCGTTTTTTCTCCCCGGCTCCTCTCTCCTCTGGTCCTCTGCAATCTGTTCCTGTGCTTCCCGCCGCGGAGGCTATGCAAGTTGACCGGTCTTGCTTGACACCTCAAGAGAGGACACGACGCCGCATGGAGAATCTTTGCCTGTACTATGCCGGTACCGAACACTTCCTGAAGGATTGTCCTATCCGTCCTCCCTGCCTGGAAAGACGTACGCTGACTCCGCACAAAGGTGACACAGTTCTTGATGTCAACTCTGCTTCTCCACGCCTTACTGTGCCTGTGCGGATATCTGCCTCTACCTTCTCCTTTTCTACTATGCTCTTCTTGGATTCCGGATCTGCAGGAAAATTTTTTTTGGCCTCTCTCATCAACAGGTTCTACGTTCCTGTGACCAGTCTCCCCAGACCCCTCTACATCTATTGTTTTTTCAATAAAAGATTGGACTGTCTCGTACATTTCCACACAGAACCCCTCCTAATTTGCATTGGACCTAATCTCGGAAAAATTGAGTTTTTTTTCTTCAGGTTCTTTGGCCCCAAGAAGAGGGGGAGACCCAAGGGGGGGGGTACTGTTACGCCGAGCGCTCCGGGTCCCCGTTCCTCCCCGGAGCGCTCGCCTCATCTTCGTTGTTGCAGCGCCCCGGTCAGATCCACTGACCGGGTGCGCTGCGGTCCCGCCTTCAGCCGGGGTGCGATTCGCGATGCGGATAGCGCCCGCTCGCGATGCGCACCCCGGTCCCCGTACCTGACTCGCTCTCCCTCGGTCCTGTCCCGGCGCGCGCGGCCCCGCTCCCTAGGGCGCGCGCGCGCCGGGTCTCTGCGATTTAAAGGGCCAGTGCACCAATGATGGTGCCTGGCCCAATCTTCCCAATTAGCTTAATTAGTTTCCACCTGTGCACTCCCTACTTATACCTCACTTCCCCTGCACTCCCTTGCCGGATCTTGTTGCACTTGTGCCTAGTGAAAGCATTCCCTAGTCTGTTCCTAGTCCTTGTTCCTGACCTCCTGCCGTTGCCCCTGACTACGATCCTTGCCGCCTGCCCCCGACCTTCTGCTACGTCCGACCTTGCTTCTGCCTACTCCATTGTACCGCGCCTATCTTCAGCATCTTCAGCAGCCAGAGAGGTAAGCCGTTGCTAGTGGATACGACCTGGTCACTACCGCCGCAGCAAGACCATCCCGCTTTGCGGCGGGCTCTGGTGAAAACCTGTAGTGGCTTAGAACCGGTCCACTAGCGCGGTCCACGCCATCCCTCTCTGGCACAGAGGATCCACTACCTGCCAGCCGGCGTCGTGACACAAGCGCAGATCCTTCCTAAGCATGACCATTACTGTCTGCCAGGTAAGTTTTAAAATCACCTTATGGTGGATAACCCCTTTAATAAAATTTTACTTTTATTATTTTTCAAATAATAAGAGTGATCTGTAAGTGAGATAAAAACATAGCATCATGTGCACTGATACATTATACAGGTACTGACGTCCTTCAGGACTGCCACTCTGTATTCTGCACAGCACACCTGCAGTGTGCACTTATAAACAGTGCTAATGCTGTAATTAAAAACTCTTCACAGAGCCCCCCTAACATGTTTCATCACAGGTGTGACCTCTTCAGAGGTTATGGGGCAATGATGATGGTCATTAGCTCAGTGGTGTTGTTCGGGACTGCTGGTGAAATTGTGGCGTCCCGAACAGCTTGCAGGGCGCGAGGAGGATCTACCTGCCTCCTCGCTGTCCAATCGCCGAATGACTGCTCCGTGCCTGAGATCCAGGCAGGAGCAGTCAAGCGGCCGTAACACTGATCAATGCTATGGCATAGCACTGATCAGTGTAATGCATGTTATAATAGTCCCCCTATGGAAGCTATAACATTGCAAAAAAAGTAAAAAAAAAATAAAAAAAAGTTAAATGTGATTTAACCCCTTCCCTAATAAAAGTTTGCATCGCCCCCCTTTTCCCATTTAAAATAAACATATGTGGTATCATCGTGTGCGTAAATGTCCGTACTATAAAACTATATCATTAATTAAACCACACGGTCAATCGCGTACACGTAAAAACATTAAAAAGTCCAAAATAGTGAATTTTTGGTCACTTTTTATACCATTAAAACAATTAATAAAAAGTTATCAAAAATTCCCATCAAAACAAAAATGGTACTAATAAAATCTTCAGATCACGTATAAATTTTTGGTGCATGTAGTTTACATTTTTTTTTTTAGTAGTAAAATAAAATCAAACCTATATTAATTGGGTATCCTTGCAACTGTATGGACCTGCAGAATAAAAATAAGGTGCAATTTTTACAGAAAACTGCACTGCGTAGAAACGTAGAAAAGAACAAGCCCTTATGGATTTTTAGGTGGAAAATTGAAAGTGTTATGATTTTTAGAAGGTGAGGAGGGAAAAACAAAAGTGCAAAAATAGAAATCGCCAAAGGAGGTTAAACCAGATTAACACAATAAAACAAATAGTCTATGGCTATACAACTTATTCAGGTGCCACTGACTTCTTTAAAAACAAAAGCAAAACACCACATGGTATTTTTATAGCTGGTACTGAGCTGGTGCTGAGGATCTGAATAGATTCTGTCCAAATACAGTAAAATCTCCCAATAGTGGACACTCAAAGGGGGGGAGTGTCCGCTACTGTACACACTCCAGAGTGTAAATACCTATAAAGCAAGATAAAAAGCAATATTACAGTAGAATCTCCCAGTGATGTTTAATCATCCTTTATCTCTCCCCCCCGGTGCCATTTCACACATCCCCCTCCCCCCCATGCAATTTTATTCTCCCACTTGATCCCTCCAATGCTACTTCATTCTACCCCCCCCCCTGAACACTTCTGTGCCACATCATTTCCCCTTCATGCCCCTGTGCCATGTCATTCTCCCTTTATCACCCTCTGTGCAAATTCATAACCCCCTTTTTTTTTACCACTCCCTGTGCCATTTCATTGCCCCTTTTTATCCCCCTGTGCCACCTTATCCCCCTTTTACCTCTCATGCCACATCACTTTTCCCCATCCCTCCTCCCACTGTTGTTCTTACCTGGCCAGCAGGCTCAGGTGCAGGGGCTTTCAGCGGCTTTAACGTTCTCCTGACGTCCTCTGCACTTACTGAGGTCAGGAGCGTCACTCGTCAGTGCCTGCAGCCACCTCTGCTCCCAGCCTCTCAGTGAGTGCAGTGCAGAGGACATCAGTAGAACGTCAAACTCACTGAGAGCCCCTGCATCTGAGCCTGCTGGCCAGGTAAGTTAAGAACAACAGAGGGAGGAGGTAAAGGGAAAAATGATATGGCAGAGGTGAGGGAGGGATGATTTGGCACATGGTGAATAAAGTAGCACAGGGGGATAAAGGGGGATGAAATGGCACAGGGGTGGTAAAGAGGGGGGGATGAATTTTCACAGAGGGTAATAAAGGGGGAATGAAATAGCACAGGAGGTTGGATCAAGGGAAAATTGTGTGGCACAGAAGGTTATAAAGGGGGGGGGGATTGATTTGGCAGGGGGGAGGATCGGGAAGGGGGGCCGGTGAATGATGTGGCCGGCGGATGTACAGAAGCAGGAGACCACTGTTTAAACAGCAGGCTTCTGTGCTGGGGCTGCTGCAGGGGAGGGCCCCCTGGGAGCCTGGGCCCCTTACTGGGGTTTTGTCTGTACCCCCCTGACTGCAGCCCTACGTAGAAGGTAAGGCCAGTACATAAGAACCGATGTATGATTCCAGACTATTAAAGAAAAAAAAAAAAATTATCTGACAGCATCATGGCTATTTTCCTTTACACCTGAGATACTGTAGATCAGGCTAAGGATGGGACAACCCTGGACATGTTGGCAAGACTTTTTACAATCATACATAAGTCTGATTTGCCATCTGCATGTCACGTGTAAAACACAAAGGGGGAGATTTATCATTAGGTGTCTATTGTAGACACAGATCTACCCCTTTACACTACTTGTCTAATTTACACTCTTGCTCAAGATTTACTAAAAGTTGTGTATGTCCTATGTGTGAATTTTGTGCAAATATAGAAATGCCCCCCCCCCCCTTGCTCTACCGTGCACTCCTTCTGTACCTCACACTTCACAGAAGTAGAAAAACAAGCGCTCCACAGGGTAATATTGTTAAGCCCCAGTGTGAGGTAAAAAACTAATGACTGCTCACCCTGGGTGGTTGTGTAGCTTCATACACAACAATGATGATAGCATACAAATAGTAGGTCGTCTGCTGCCCTCCGGTCACTGGTATATGCAATGGGCAGGGATGGCTTCGAGGAGGGACCCGGCTCAAACGGCGCTGACCGACCACGACCGGTCATGTTCAGGCAGCGCCGTTTGAGCCGGGTCCCTCCTCGAAGCCATCCCTGTCCATCACACTTCACAGAGCTGTGGCATTTTCTCGCGGTCCACTGCTCACATAGCTAGAAGCGCATAAATCTTTATAAAAGTACACAGAGGGGGAGATTCTCAAAGAATTTTGCGCCCAAGAAAAAAATCAATTTTGGCATGAAAAGTACAGACCACATTTTCAAGGAGCTTTGTGCCACGGTTTACACTGTTCACGTCAGTTTTGTAAAAGTGGGCGTGTGCACGTCTATTGTCTGCTTTACATGATATTTTCAAAGGGGTGAGAGTCCAGTTTACATCAAAAATTTCGCACCAGCTTTTTGGTAGTGCAGAAATCACAGAAATGGTTGTTATTGTTTTCTCCTCATTTTAGATACGTGAATGCGGAGGACTACGTCAGATTCGGAGGATTGCGATGATGAACAGAGTTTTTTTTTTTAATGTCAATAAAAGGGTTAACGAGGGCTGTGGGGGAGTTTATTTTTATTTTTTAAATAAAACATTTTTTCAGTGTGTTGTGTTTGTGTTTTTTAGAGTTAGCCCCAAAATCAGTTAGCACTAACCACCAATTATTGCTCCCCAGTATCCACCGCCACAGGGATTCTGGGAAGAGCCGGTACCAACAGGCCCGGAGCGTCAAAAAAATGGTGCTCCTGGGCCTAGGCGGTAACAGGCTAGCGTTATTTACACTGGGGAGGGCCAGTAACAATGGTCCTCGCCCATCCTGGTAACGTCAGGCTGTTTCTGCTTGGTTGATATCTGGCTGATAATGAAAGAAAAATAGGGGAACCACACACTTTTTTTTTTTATTTATTAAAAAAAAATGCATTGGGTTCCCCCTCATCTGAAATGAGAAGAAAAGAAAAACAAGAAATATGGGTTAGTAAATTTTTTGCGCTCTCCCCTGGGGAGCGCGCTCATAATGCAGTGTTCTCATAAACAGGGAGCCTCCAATTGTTGCTAAACTACAACTCTCATCATGGGGGCTGTAGTTAAGCAACAGTTGGAGTCTCCCTGTTTGGGAGCACACAGAATGGCTCTGTTCCCATTATGCAAAACGCATAATGAGAACAGAGTCAGGCCTGGACTGTGTAGCTCGATCTGTCCCTCTGCCCTTGGACTACTACTCCCATCATGGGACAGAGTCTGTCCCATGATGGGAGTAGTTGCAGTACCACAGAGCTGAGGGGGGATGGCACTTGCAAATCCCCCAGCTGCGGGACTTTTAGGACTACTACTCCCATCATGGACAGATTCCGCCCATGATGGGAGTTATAGTCCAGGGGCTGGAGGTGCAGATCGCAGCAGATCATTCTGCCGAGACCCATTGCGATCCGCATTTATTAAGTTAACAAGCCAGCGGCACATACAGCTACACTGCACTCCCCGCCAGCTCCAGGCTCCTGTATACATCTCTCACAATACATAATCGCTGCCGCTGGGAGATCGGAGCTCTGATTGGTGAATAGCTATTCACCAATCAGAGCTCCCATCTCCCGAAAGCGGCGATGATGAAATTATGATAGTGAATACAGTATTCCCTGCCTGGAGCCGGCGGGGAGCGCAGTGTAGCCGCATGTGCTGCCGGCTTGTTAACTTGAGGGGCAGATCGCACCAGGTCATTCTCCAGAGACCCTGCTGTGATCTGCATTTATTAACTGTAAAAGCAGACTTCACATGCAGCTACACTGCCCTGCCCACCAGATCCTGTATACACTGCTGATAATTCATAATCGCCACCAATACGTATTCACCAATCAGAGCTCCGGACTCCCGGGAGGGGATTATAAGATTATGAGCGGTGTATACAGGAGCCAGTGGACAGCGCAGGAGCCAGCGGACTCTGTCCCATAATGGGAGTAGTTGTAGTTTAGCAGTGTTGAGGGACGGCTCGTGCATCCCCCGGCTGTCTCGGTAGCATCTAAACAAAAACGCACATGATAAATTAGTATCCACTGTAGAATGCATTCCACAACACACAAAAAAATAGAGTACTTGCTTTTTGCTCAATCAAAAAAGACGCAATGAAAGTCACTGCACAAATTTTTGCGCAAAAAAATACACAAGGAAAAAAAGGGGTAAACTCAATTATAGATCTCCCCCAAAAAGTTTACTTCCGAACGCTGGCCAGTGGAGTACCCCTTAAAGCCTGAACAGCAGGAGAAAGTGAATATTATTTGTTTGAGGCTAAAGTGGTCCATCAACATGGTGGGATAGCTTTCTCATGCTTCTGGCTGAAAACAATTTGTATAGACAAATTAAACAAGGACTTTCATCTGCTCACTTTCAGTGCATACAAACTTTCCCTCCCTCTCTCCAATACAGCATGACATTTTCTCTGCACATACTGAATAAGAGTGTTTAGTTTGCAAACACTGACCCATAAATTTCAAATGAAAGCCTTTTCTGCACAAAGGAATGAAAATGTCTCATCCTGTCAATGCATCATTCTTGGCTCTTTTAACAGCCCAGATAAAGAACATCTATAAAGAAAGGGAAAGTGGCACGAGGTTAAAATCTATTTTTGGAGCGGGAGGTTTAGCAGCAACCATTACTGAAAATTATGCATTTTGCCCAAACCACTCTTCAGCTAGTTATTTCAAAATGTTCTATGTAGATGGCTAGATCTGAAGCTATATACATTACCTCACAAAATCCTTATTCAGATCCCGGAGATATCACAAAACTTACTTTATTTGAATCATGAAGAGATACATAATTGAAAAGTTTATGTTTTCCAAAAAGTGAAGTATGCTTATATACCATGAGGTGGCGCAAAAAAAACAAAAAAAAACTCCTTGCGCACAGCGTACGTTTACCGCGCGGCTATTAAGAGAGCACAGTAGCAAGGCTCACTACATAGCATGTGAGCTTTGGCTGCTATCAGGAGATGGGGAATCGTTTGTGCTGATGCCCACTAGAGATGAGCGAACTTACAGTAAATTCGATTTGTCACGAACTTCTCGGCTCGGCAGTTGATGGCTTATCCTGCATAAATTAGTTCAGCTTTCAGGTGCTCCGGTGGGCTGGAAAAGGTGGATACAGTCCTAGGAGACTCTTTCATAGGACTGTATCCACCTTTTCCAGCCCACCGGAGCACCTGAAAGCTGGACCAATTTATGCAGCATAAGTCATCAACTGCCGAGCCGAGAAGTTCGTGACGAATTGAATTTACTGTAAGTTCGCTCATCTCTAATGCCCACCAATAACCCCTCAGATGCTGTAATCAATGCTGATCACGCCTTCTGAAGTATCTGCGGGGCTCAATGGGGAGATTCAGCAGACCATCCGCAATGCAAATGCGGGTGTCTAATCAAGATGGCCGCCGTAGCTTCTCTTATCAGCAGACCTGAGTAGATCGTCAATAATACTGATCAGTGCTATGCCTACGTATAGCACTGAACAGTAAATGCAATCTAAAGATTCCAATAAATGGTGCCCTGTGGGGATTCAAGAAGTGTAAAAAAAAAGTTTAATAAAAAGTGAATAAGGCAATACCCCTTTTAAAAAAACAAAATGTAAAAAAATAAATAAATAAATCAACATGTGGTATCGCCGTGTGCAGAAATGTGAGAATTAAAATATGTTAATGATTCTGTACAGTGAACAAAAATAGTCCAAAATTGCTGATATTCGGTCAAATCACAGAAAAAAAATTAATAAAAATTTAAAGGTCATATACACTCATAAGTGATATCGATAAAAACTACACAGTGCAATAAATGAGCCCTCCTACATTCACGTATAAGGAAAAACTTGAAAGTTATAGGAGGACAGAATAGGGCAATTTTAACCATTCTAATTTGGTTTAAAAAAAAATTTTTTTTTTTTTTTTTTAAATAATAAATAAAAAGTTAACCATGGGTATTATTTTAATCGTATTGACACACACAGAATAAAGATAATTCTGTTTTACCGAAGTCTGAAAACTGTCTGTTTTTTTCAATACCCCACCATAAATAATATTTTTTTTTTGGTTGCACCGTACTTTTTATAGTGAAATGAAAAAAGTGTCAATACAAAGTACAATTGGTTGCGCAAAAAACAAGCCCTCATAGGAGTTTGTGGATGGAAAAATAAGAGTTATGTCCCTTAGAATGTGATGATGAAAAATGAAAATGCAAAACAAATTCCAGCATTTGGTATCTCCAGCTTCACAGTGCTCTCTGCTGTGTCAGGAACTGTCCAAAGTAGGAGAGGTTTGCTTTGGGGATTTGCTCATGCTTTGGACACTTCCTGACACGAACAGAAGTGGCACCAGATAGCACTGTATTCAGGCTTGAATGCCTGATCGGGTAACCGCGGTGTTATGATCATCTGAGAGGACAGCGGGAGGGCCCTCATTCTGCCTCCTCGCTGTCCAATAAGTGCTCATATGCTCCAGTCAGCCATGGCAGGCTGGAGCAATTGAGCATCGATAACACTTATCAATGCTATGCTATGGCATAGCATTGTTCAGTGTATCCAATCTAATGATTGCATGTTATAGTCCACTATGGGGACAAAATGTAATGTTTTATATATATATATATATATATATATATATATGTGTGTGTGTGTGATTTAACCACTTCTGTAATAAAAGTTTGAATCACCCATCTTTCCTATTTAAAAAAAATACATAAAAAAAATACACACAAAAAAAACCAAAAAAAAAGAAGTGCTAAATGTCTGAAAATGTAACTGTTAATTAACGCACGTACAACGAGGTATACATAAAAAAAATACCAAAGTCCTGAATTGCATATTTTGGTCACTTTGTATACTCTAAAAAAATTGTATGAAAACAGATCAAAAAAGTCCCATGAAAACAAAAATGGTACCGATAAAAACTACAGATAACGGCACAAAAAAATTGCCCTCATACAGCCCTGTATACGAAAAAATAAAAAAAAAGTTAGTTATAGGGGTCAGAAAAGGACAATTTTCAACATGCTAATTTTTGTTCAGAAAGTTATAATTTCTTTAAAGAAGTAAAACAAAACAAAACCTATATAGTTTGGGTATCATTGTAACCGTATGGACCTACAGAATAAAGCTAACATTTTTCCTGAAAAGTGTCCTGTGTAGAAGCAGAAACCCTTAAAAGTTACAAAATGGAATTTTTTTTTTCCAATTTTGCCCAACAAAAATTTTTGGAGGCTTCACTGTACATTTTACGGTGAAACGATTGACTTAGTTACAAAGTAAAATTGGTGACACAAAAAAGAAGCCCTCATATAGGTCTGTAGGTGGCAAATTGAAAGTGTTTAGTTTTTTCCTCCTCCCCTTGTAAAAATCATAAGTCCTTAAGAGGTTAAATGTAATGTGAATTTCCAACATTTTTCCAGCATCTCAACATACAATCACACAAAAAACATTTTGTTAACCTAAAACTATTTCATTAAGACAAAATATGACTGACACCAAGTTTAGAACTCGCTTGAAAGTTATTTTACACTAGATCGCCTCCTTCACAGTAATATAATAATATAAAGCAGAAATTAGTAGAATTTACATAAAGTAGTAAATCTGGGGCCCCAGTCAATGTTGCTGTTGTGGACCAATCAATGCCTGGAGCAAATAGGAAACAATTCTCAGTGCGGAGGGATAATGTAACTACTGTGTCTGGTAATAACTGCAGAATAAGTAGAAGTGTTTATAGCTTTCCTATCCCACAGTAGGACTGCTGTCAAAATACTGCTAACAGTAGATTTTAAATATGGTTTGTTAATTAGAAAAAGGCAAATTAACTTAACATTAAGGGGGTACTCCACCCCTATACATCTTATCTCCTATCCAAAGGATAGGAGATAAGATGTCTGATCATGCGGGGTTCCCGGGACCCCGGTGTTCCAGACACTGACGCTTGGGGATACCGTGTTCGTGACGTCACACAAGCCCCCTCCATTCATGTCTGGAGGGGGCGTGCAGTGATATCCCAAACACGGAACATGTAAATTCTTGCTGTGGAATCCAGATCCATAAATATATATAGGATTCTGCTACAAGTGGATTACACTCATAATGAATTCCATATGGACAATCTGTAGTGTGCATGGACCCTAAGTGTTCTCAACCTGTAACAATACTGGCAGCCATAAGAAAAGAAAAAAATGATGCAACTAATTTCCATGAGGATTGTTCTAGCCAAGCATATCTTGTACTGCAGCCTCTTTATCTAAGGATAGGACCCCCACTGATCAAAAAAAGAAATATTGTATTTATTGAAATGTAGTCTCCTACACCACCCTTTTCATCTAAATGAATGTATGATACTCATTTCTGTTACATTTATACAAAATAGTTTAGGATTTGCCCCACTGAATGACAATGAAGCTAATCCTTGTGCAGATGCACAGCACTGCAAATTGCACCTTCGAAGCAGAAATCCTAGCGTCAGCCTGTGAGTTGGAGTTGAATAGAGTGTGGACACAGCCTTAGAGTCATTTCATTTGGAGATAAAGTTAAACAGTGATCATGACTTTAATGTAGAGACACATACAATGCAGCAAAAAACTGAGCATTAAGAGTTAGAGGGAAAAAAAGACCTATCAAAAGGTAGATGCAGGTCAAAAGATATACTGCTGTAGCTGTGTGGGAGATCCATTTCTTACAATTGTATATACCGCATACAGCACCATTTCTGGTTTAATTATCACATTCCCAGCATCAGTGGATGAATTTAGGAGGACAAGTCTACTTTCATCATCACTCAGGATTAGCGCCAGACAAGTTGTCGCATCACACCAACGCAGAAGAACGAGAGAAGGCACAGGATGTCAATGTGGCAAAAACAGTCTGCAGAGTTTTAATTGTTCCAGACCTTTACATTTTTATTTCTGGTTTGTCTAACCTTAAGCCTTGGCTGTACGAGCAGAAGCATTAAGACAGTGACAGCTACAAAAAGAAAAATGTCATGAAAATCTGGTAATGTCAGACTAAGAAGGTGATAAATGAGGGCAGACAAATGGCCTTCCAAGTGATGTCACTATGGACAGTCCTGACAAAAGGAGAGGCTATGCTTACTAAATATTCAACACACATCTCATGCTATCTGTAATGTCTATTTTAAATTGATGTTTTTAAGCTGGAAAAAATGACCTTGTTTGAATAAAACAAGAAGAAATAAGACAAGTAAATGAAATTAGTAAGAATGATTTGCTAGTGAGCCAGACAGACCGACAACATATTACTCTGTAGGGCTTCATTGCCCAACATAGCACATATAATGACCTCCCCAGCACAGTGCTCTCTGCTGACCTCACCAGCACCGTGCTCTCTGCTGACCTCCCCAGCACCGTGCTCTCTGCTGACCTCCCCAGCACAGTGCTCTCTGCTGACCTCCCCAGCACCGTGCTCTCTGCTGACCTCCCCAGCACCGTGCTCTCTGCTGACCTCCCCAGCACCGTGCTCTCTGCTGACCTCCCCAGCACCGTGCTCTCTGCTGACCTCCCCAGCACCGTGCTCTCTGCTGACCTCCCCAGCACCGTGCTCTCTGCTGACCTCCCCAGCACCGTGCTCTCTGCTGACCTCCCCAGCACAGTGCTCTCTGCTGACCTCCCCAGCACCGTGCTCTCTGCTGACCTCCCCAGCACCGTGCTCTCTGCTGACCTCCCCAGCACAGTGCTCTCTGCTGACCTCCCCAGCACAGTGCTCTCTGCTGACCTCCCCAGCACAGTGCTCTCTGCTGACCTCCCCAGCACAGTGCTCTCTGCTGACCTCCCCAGCACAGTGCTCTCTGCTGACCTCCCCAGCACAGTGCTCTCTGCTGACCTCCCCAGCACAGTGCTCTCTGCTGACCTCCCCAGCACAGTGCTCTCTGCTGACCTCCCCAGCACAGTGCTCTCTGCTGACCTCCCCAGCACAGTGCTCTCTGCTGACCTCACCAGCACAGTGCTCTCTGCTGACCTCACCAGCACAGTGCTCTCTGCTGACCTCACCAGCACAGTGCTCTCTGCTGACCTCACCAGCACAGTGCTCTCTGCTGACCTCACCAGCACAGTGCTCTCTGCATCATCGTGGCGGGCCCGGCGTAGTAGTGAAGTCGGGACCCGTCTCCAATAGCACGCGGCACTGATCGCGGTGCCGCGCACTATTAACCCTTTAGCCGCGCGCTCAAAGCTGAGCTAAAAACGAAAGTAAAAGTGCCCGGCTAGCTCAAGGAGCTGTTCGGGATCGTCACGGATTAATCGCGGCATCCCGAACAGCTGTAGCACAGGAGGAGGTCTTCTTACCTTCTCCTGCGATGTCCGATCGCCGAATGAATGCTTCAAGCCTGAGATCCAGGCTTGAGCATTCAATCGCCAAAAACACTGATTGATCCATTCCTATGGAGATGCATAAATCAGTGTTAAAGATCAGTTAATGCAATGTTATAGCCCCCTATAGGAGCTATAATATTGCATAAGAAAAGTGTAAAAAAAAATCATTAACGCTTTGAATTATCCCTTCCCCTAATAAAAGTTTGAATCACCCGGCATTTCCAAGAATAAAATAAACACAGTGTAAATAAAAATAAACATATGTGGTATCGCTGCGTGCGGAAATGTCCGATTTATAAAAATATACTGCTTTTTAAACCGCACGTTCAATGGCGTACGCGCAAAAAAAATCCAAAGTCCAAAATAGCGCATTTTTGATCACTTTTTATACCACAAAAAAAGTGAATAAAAAGTGATCAAAAAGTCTGATTAGAACAAAAATGGTACCGCTAAAAACTTCAGATCACGGCGCAAAATATGAGCCCTCATAGTGCCCTGAACACAGAAAAATTAAGTTATAGGGGTCAGAAGATGACCATTTATACATTTTCCTGCATGTATTCATGATTTTTTTCTGAAGTGATACAAAATCAAACCTATACAAGTAGGGTATCATTTTAACCGTATGGACCTACAGAATAATGATAAGGTATGATTTTTGCCGAAAAATATACTGCGTGAAAACGGAAGCACCCAAAACTTACAAAATAGTGTTTTTTCATCAATTTTGTCGCACATTGATTTTTTTTCCCGTTTCACCGTAGATTTTATGTCATTACAAAGTATAATTAGTGACGCAAAAAATAAGCCATCATATAGAATTTTAGGTGAAAATTTAAGAGTTATGATTTTTTAAAGTTAAGGAGGAAAAATTTTAAATGAACAAACGGAAAAAGCCCGGGTCCTTAAGGGGTTAAATGGACAGAGATGTCAGCAGAGAGCACTGTGTTCCAAAAAGAAAATAATTTCCTCTGTAGTATTCAGCAGCTAATAAGTACTGGAAGGATTAAGATTTTTTTTAAAGAAGTAATTTACAAAGCTGTTTAACTTTCTGGCACCAGTTGATTAAAAAAAAAAAATAAAAAAAATAAAAAAAAATATCCCACCGGAGTACCCCTTTAACTATAGCTATTCCTTATGCTCTCAGTTCAGCTATGGACGCTATGGTGCCAAGTTCCTTTCAGGATGGCAATACTCACTTGAGAGATCACTGTATAATCTTTTTAATTCTCACGTGATTTTCAAATTGCCTTTCTTTAATAAACCAGTAGCCTGCTTCCTTACTCCACTCACCAGCTGAACAGCTTAGCAAAAACACTGGTGACAAAACCAGATCTCTTGAAAGGTAATCTGTAAGCTATATAGCATAATCATGCGTCAATCTGTCAAGGCAAGAAAGGAAGTAGGCGTACATTCTGCAGCTTGGCACTGTTTCCTTGACACTTGCACTCAAAGCATAATGTAAAGCTGACAGATTCCCTTTAAAGCTGGGTATACACATAGAAGTCATAAAAAAAATGGCCACCTCTGGCCCACACAGGATTATGGTTCTAAACTTTTACAAGACTGATAATGGCAGACTACAGCCATCTATGCTGTTGGACTTGGTCCATGGCTGGTGTGTATAGTATGATCAGACACTTATGGCCAGCCATTTGCTACTTCGCACAAGTGCATTTTGTTGTTTTACAATCATCTTAATACTAACTTTACAGTGAAATTGTACTTTCGCAAAACTCACGAGCCAGTCTTCAGTTAGCGAGGTGAGACTGCATTCCTGACCCTCCGTCAAGCTTCTGACATGTCTCATTTTATACAGGTGAAATTCGAAAAATTTGAATATCGAGCAAAATTGTATTAATTTCAGTAATGTTACTAATCTGTGGAAGGAAGCATGAAGTGCTCCAAAATCTCCAGGTAGACTGATGCGTTGACACTGGACTTAAAGGGGTATTCCAGGCAAAAACTTTTTTTTTAATATATCAACTGGCTCCGGAAAGTGAAACAGATTTGTAAATTACTTCTATTAAAAAATCTTAATCCTTCCAATAGTTATTAGCTTCTGAAGTTGAGTTGTTTTCTGTCTAACTGCTCTCTGATGACTCACGTCCCAGAGGCTGTGCAGTTCCTCTGGGGATATTCTCCCATCATGCACAGCTCATGGGACGTGACATCATCATTGAGCAGTTAGACAGAAAACTTCAGAAGCTAATAACTATTGGAAAGATTAAGATTTTTTAATAAAAGTAATTTACAAATCTGTTTAACTTTCCGGAGCCAGTTGATATATTAAAAAAAGTTTTTGCCTGGAATACCCCTTTAATGAAGCACAGTGGACCAACACCAGCATATGACATGGCTCCCCAAATCACATCATATATTGGGGATTTGGGGTTTTCAGGAGCTGAAAGCCATAATCATCACAATTATGACAAATCACGGCTTGAACTATCTTGATTTGCATGTAATGAGTCTCTCATATATTAGTTTCCCTTTTTAAGTTGCATTACTGAAAGAAATGAACTTAAGCACAATATTCTATTGTTTGAGTGTTACCTGTAAAAGTGCAGGTAAACTTGGGGCATGAAAAAGCTTCAAGCAGGCCATATAATTACTCTCTAAAAAAAAAAAATCTCTCTTTAAATATATTCTGTATATCAAGTTGTAACAGTCCAGAGAAGAAATTGACTGGGTCGGAATCACTTGAAATATGTTAATGAAGCTAACTAAATAACTTCCTACATTTATAACACTTACTAAACCCTGTTAAGCCATTCTTGTAAACAGTCAGTTCTTGGAATGTGACACAAAGCCAATGTTACTTTTCAAGCAGACCACGAGCCAGAGCATATTGTCCACCTAGGATTTACTTATTCCTAAAGCCGTCAAAACACAGGGGTGCTGAAACACTTTGAAAGGACTACTATTTATGCAGACATTCCAGGGGAAACAGTCCAAGAAAGTTCCTTAACAGGATCCAATGACTGCACACTGAAGGAGGGGGAAGAGGGAGAGCAGGGCTTATTCAATGATCCGGATAGAAGACGTGTGAAAATCTTCCAAGTCTAATCATGACTTTCCATACATCCTACTGTAGACAACACATATTAAATAGCTTAGATACTGAAATTGGTGGGTTTAGACTTTAACCTAACATACATGGCTACCTTAACAGATACCACTATTCTGTGTGGGCAGATAAAGACTGTTAGTCTTCCAACATGGTACATTATTGGCAACAGTTTGCCAGAAGTGCTTTTTCCCATTTTTTATTTTTACTGGAAGGCTTATTGGCAGAATAAAAATATGTACTGGCACAGCACAGTAGCTACATATAAATGCAGCATATTTACAGCCCACACAATCACAGCTGCACAGTGCAGATGCTTCCCACTTAACTTCTCAGTATACATGGCCTGGAAAAATATTAAGTTTCCTATTTTTTTATCATATTAGTTAAGGCTAGGTTCACATCTGTATTTGTGTTCTCTGCCACATTTCTGTTCGTCTGCTTTGTTTAGCAGTCTGAAAAACAGAAAAGAACTTATTTCATATTTTATATATATATTTATATTGAGGTAAACATGTGCCTATGGTGGTGTGGTAATATATGGTGGTAATATATGGTACGTGAGAAAGGAGGGGTTAAATAAACATTCATAGGTTAATAAAAAATAAAAACGGACAAAAACGCAAAAAAAAATTTTTTTGAACAAAAAAATGCAACCTTTAAATAAAAAAAAATGATACATATGTTCAGTTCCTTTTTTTTTTTTTTTTTTTTTAATAGTGGATCCATTTAAATTGTCAAAACAAAAAAACAACAACAACCACCACCATCTCTTAAAACTACAATCTGATAATCTGTTCACATCTGTGTTAGGCTAGGCTTACGCAGCAGTTTGCATCAGACCCGTTAAAGGGGTACTCTATTTAAAAAAATTATAATAATTTCCAGTGGTTAATAGGTGCCAGAAAGTTAAACAGATTTGTAAATTACTTCTATAAAAAAAAATCTTAATCCTTCCAGTACTTATCAGTTCCTTTCATGATCCACAAGTTCTTTTCTTTTTGAATTTCCTTTCTGCCTGACCACAGTGCTCTCTGCTGACACCTCTGTCCATTTTAGGAACTGTCCAGAGCAGAAGAGGTTCTCCATGTGGATTTGTCAGCAGAGAGCACTGTGGTCAGGCAGAAAGGAAGTTCAAAAAGAAAAGAACTTCCTGTGGATCATAACAGCAGCTGATAAGTACTGGAAGGATTAAGATTGTTTAATAGAAGTAATTTAAAAATCTGTTTAACTTTCTGGCACCAGTTGATTTAAAAAAAAATAAGTTTCCCAGTGGAGTACCCCTTTAAGGGTCCGATCGGCTCTTTTTTTTGAGCCAATCGGACCCTGAAACCGGTCGGATGAAACGGCTACTAGCAGGTCATGACTGACCCCATTTACTTACATGGGATCCGTTGGTGACCAAGTAATTTTACAGGATTTTGGCGGAGAAAAAAAAAAAGAGCTTGCACTATTTTTTTCTGCGCTAAACTCCAGTCCCTCTGGCCAGATTGCCGATGAAGCTTTGAATAGTGTGAATGAGGCCTTAGAGCTCAGTTCAGAAGCCCCTTAAAAGGTGAAAAAAAAACTGAGCTGGATGGTCCATTGCACAACAGACACTACCGGATCCCGATAGATCCCATTGACTACCTATCTGTCTGTTTCCATCTGGTGTCTGTATTTAGCATGATTTAAGAGGAGGAATTTTACATCTTAAAAAAAAAAAAAAACATTTACTAAAAAAAAAAAAAACAAAAAAAAAAAACATACATTCACTTTCATATACCTTCTTAAAACAAGCAGACTGGATTGTACAGAAAATATTACTCTTGTACTGTTCCTGTTTCTGGGTGTTACCTTTCCCCTTGTCAATAGATCATTTCTATCTGTGTACTGAAACAACCAAACTCCAAATACTCAATTGTCAATTTAGTTATACAGTATATTTCTAGGAGTAATAAAGGTGCCCATACATTTTAGATTAAAGTTGCTGAAAGTGAACAATTTAAACAAAAACCATTGTGTCAGGTGAAATTTAACAATTCATTGTTTTAGCCAACCTATGACTGCATGAAAAGTAGTCGGCCTTGTTGGACATTTTTGGATCATAGACCACGGATGGTTAAGAAAGGATATTTGGGAAAAAATATCCTCAAACCATTCCCATTCGTCCATCATCTGGTAACATTGATCATGTATGGCCAGCTTGAAATAATTTAACAAGTAATACTGACTAAAATTTGTATGGCTGGATCTGTGAAAGATCTTTGCTAGCTTAACAGAAGAATAGCACAATTAATATTTCTTAGTACAAAATGCTCCAGAATTGTAATTTCAAGTGCAGGAATTTATCCATGGATTTACCTTTTTTCCTGCGACACAGATTTACACAAATGTGTACCTACACAGTTTAGTAGTCATAAAAGTGCAGGAATAACGTATTTATCAATTGCAACTTTCCCTAATATGTCACAGACTTAGTTGCACGACTGGAAACTCTACCTAAGGGCTCGTTCAAGTGGGCAGATCCACAGCGTATTTTATGCTGCTGATACGCCGACGATGGACCCCTACAGTGTGTCTCAGATGTGCCTGCTCAGAGCTAGGCCGAGAGCAGCCTCGATGTGTGAGAGTATACTGCGCAAGCACGCGGCGACTCGCACATCGCAGCAGTGTGTCTGCTCCGAGCAGGCACATCTGAGACACTCTAGGGGTCCATTGTCGGCAGATCCACAACGAAAAATATGCTGTGGATCTGCCCATGTTAACGAGCCCTAAACACACACAAGTGCAGACTTCTCTTACAAAACTGCCTGTGGACAGCATTGGTAAAAAACAAACTACAAAAGTATAAAACAGTTCTGGGACAGTATTATACAGTATATACAAGTGTATTAGTAAACTATTACCAATATAGAGGTTTTGTGTATCTTTGAAAATCATGTTTTCATTGTGCAACATTTTTTTTATACACCGGATATTACAATCACTGGATAGATTGTGGGGAGACCTAACTGATCGCTACATTTCACCCTGCGGCCCGATATAGCAGTTTGTTGCGTTATGAAAACATTATTTACAAAGGTACATAGTAACTCTTTAAAAATGGTACACTGGTGGAAACAATATATATATTTTTAAATCAATTGGTGCCAGAAAGTTAGTCAGGAACTGTCCAGAGCAGGAAAGGTTTTCCATGGGGATTTTCTCCTACTCTGGACAGTTCCTGACATGGACAGAGGTGTCAGCAGAGAGCACTGTGGTCATACAGAAAAGAAATTTAAAAAAAAGAAAAGAACTTTCTGTGGAGCATACAGCAGCTGATAAGTACTGGAAGGATAAAGATTTTATGATAGAAGTAATTTACAAATCTGTTTAACTTTCTGACACCAGCTGATGAAATTTTTTTCCAGCAGAGTACCCCTTCAAGTGCCACACAGCACTGTTCTACATTGTAGTTATCATTTGTAAAAAGTTGTACATTTTAGGCGCAAACGGGTTAAAAAGCTGCAGAAAAGGCACCATGAAGTAAAAGAAAGTGTGCATTAGAACCATATTCATCACATGCCCTGCACCATTTAATATATTTGGTGTACATACTGTAAGGTTTCCACCTCGGGGATAGCTCTGGGATCGTCCTGGTCACTGCCACGGGACACGTTTCCTCTCAATAACTCAGCATAGAACAGTTCATAATGCAAGTCTGGCACCTTGCCAGCTTTATTTATACAGGTTGCAGGCAAAAACTAACACAACACAGGAACAAAAATAAAATCCTAGACCGTCTGATCACTGACTACACATATCAGCACGCCCTGACTACTAACTGGTGAGCTACCCTTAGCCAGTAAAACATGTGCCTCCTGCAACCTGTTACAGTTCACACTAGGACTTGGACCACTCACAGTTCGGGCTGTGTGTTTCCTCAACAGGGCCGGTGTCTCCCCCTTACAGCCAGCCTGATGTTTCCTAGGGAGGGATAGCCTAGCTCACACTGATTCTGTTCCTTATGAAGACCTCCCCTCTCTGCTGACTCATTACTTAGGCCCCAGGTGAAGGTTTCTCCAGAGTGAGCTAAGGAAATGCACCCTTGCCTTGCCACTTTATCACAATACACATTTTTTCACCACACTAAAAAAAGGTATAAAAAAATTGTTTACCTACAAAAACCTTGATAAATTCCCCCCATGGTGACTACAAGATTAGGAGAGCCCACAAATCCTCCTAAGGCTGGGTTCACACTACGATTTGACAATACGGTAATACCAGGGTTTTAGGTCCGGATACGGGGCAAAAGTGAGCCGACCGGAATCACTATCTGACTCCGGTCGGCTCATTCAAATGAGAATGAGATACAGGCCGGGTCCAGCTAGTTTTAACTCCCACCAGGCGAGTCCAGTGACCGCATTGTCAAATTGTAGTGTGAATCCAGCCTAAGATATGGTGCTTTTTTTCCGAGCACATAATAGGACTATCCTAGATAAAGTTTTAGGTTTAAAATTGCAATAGCCATTTCCTTCAATGGAGATCACAATTTGCCTTTACGCTGCATATGGCCCATATATATATATATATATATATATATATATATATATACACATACACACACACACACACATTTTTGGACTAATACGGCTACTCCTAACTACTCTACTATGGAAGATACCGCATTAACAACCGCTTAACAACGCAAATCTTCAGAGAAATGCTTATGACTTGATAAAGGGAGGAATCCCGAAAGCTTGTGTCTACAAAATCATGTTAGTCCAATAAAAAAGGTATTACAAGATACTGCAACTACCGATGATTTTGCTTTTTGCATCACTGGACTAATACGGCTACTCCTAACTAATATATATATATATATATATATATATATATATATATATATATACACAGTGGTCCCTCAACATACGATGGTAATTCGTTCCAAACGAGCCATCGTTTGTCGAATCCATCGTATGTTGAGGGATTCGTGCAATGTAAAGTATAGGAAGCTGTACTCACCTGTCCCCGCCGCTCGAGATTGTGTCCCTGGCACCCCGGAGCATCGTGGAGGGGTAAGTAATACTTACCGCACCACACGGGGAACATTAAGCTGCTATCCGGCAGCAGCTTAAGCATTTGGCGCTGCCGGATAGCACTTAATGCGATGGCCCCGACATAAAAAAAGCATCGTATGTCGATGCTCACATCGACATGCGATGGCCTCTGAGAGGCCATCGTATGTCGATTTGATCATATGTCGGGGCCATCGTAGGTCGGGGGGTCACTGTGTGTGTGTATATATTATATATATATATATATATATATATATATATATATATATATATATATATATACACATATACACACACACACACACACACACACACGTTTTATATGAGGTGAAAGCATTCTTCAGTACAGAAATTGGCCGTCAAAGTGCTTTCTTGTAAACATTCAATAAAAACAGAGCACAGAGGCCTTTTTTTGTTTTAGGCTAAAATTCCACTAAGGTTTTTCACTCAAAAGTGCCCATTCTGCTGCAAAATGTTTTTTCTGTGAAAAAATGCCGCTGGCAGATGTTAGCTTCAAGTCAATAGGGAACTGCAAAATGTCATATCCACTTGGCGATTTTTCTTTTTTCATATATATATATATATATATATATATATATATATATATATATATATATATATATTTTATCCTTTTGGTGTTTTTCAGCTAATTTGGGCTTCCTGGCAGTTTTTCAAAAACAACCTCTTGTTAAGACTGCCATTTTTTAGGGAAAATCTTAGCGTCATTCTCCCATAGAAGTCTATGGGAGTGCAAAAACGCCCATAATAAAAAAAAAAGCCATGTGGGTTTTAAACATTGGCATTTTTGCGGGCGGTTTTCTTTTTTTTTTACTTTAGTGATCCAAAAAAAAAAAAAGGGATGGCGTTAGCTTTTTTTTCCATTCAATTTCGTAGTTTACCATAAAAAAATAAACAAAACAGTAGGGATGGAAAAAATTGTAGGGAACAAAATTTTTTATAATTTTCAATCAGGGACAAATTTATGTGAGCGGGCAGGGACATAAAAATGTAGCAGGCAAGATAAAAAAAAAAAGTGTATAGGGGCCTTGTAATTGTAAAAATATATATTTTTTTAAATCATTTTGTGAAACTTTATTAAAAATGTTTTTTAATTATGTATTTTAGAAAGTGTGATTTTTACTACTTTTAAACTTTATTCTCTTTATTTTAGACATTATTTAGGTACTACTACTACTCCCAGCATGGAACAGACTGTTCCATGCTGGGCGCTGTAGTACCCACACTAATAGACAGATCGCAGCGGGTGTCACTCCTGACACCTGTTGCAATCGTCCTTTATAATATGGAGAAGCCGGCGGCCGGCCACCACATCGCGGAGGAATACAGGGCTGATTGCAAAGGACGATCACAACAGGTGTCAGGAGTGACACCCGCTGCAATCTGTCTATTAGTGCAGGTACTACAGCTACCAACATGGAGCAGTGTGCGCTCCATGTTGGGAGCAGCAATACCTGCATTAAGGAACAGACAGCAGTGGGTGTCACTCCTGGCACCCGTTGCGATCGTCCTTTATCTTTCTGAGATGCGAAGCAGCTCTGTGCTGCACTCCGCATCTCTGCTCTATATGGCTGGCCAAGAACAACAGGGGATGAAGGAAGGGGAAAAGTGATGTGACACAGGGAGTAAGGGGGGATGATTTGCCACAGGGGGATAAAGGGGGAATGAAAATGGTATGAATGAAATTGCACAGGTGAAGGTAAAGAGGTGGTGATGAATTTGTACATAGGGTAATAAAGGAGTAATGAAATGAGACAGGGGGATCAAGAGGAAATAATGTGGCACAGAGGATAAAGGGGGGAATGATTTGGCACAGGAGGAATGAAGTAGCACAGGGGGTTCAAGGGGAGAGGAATGAAGTGGTATTGGAGGGAACAAGAGGGGAAATAAAATGGCACGGGGGGGGGATGAAATGGTACAGGAGGGGGATAAGTGGTAATTAAACGGCACTAGGAGATTTTACTGTCATTACTCTTTTTGTGTTTTATAGGTAATTACACTCTGTGTAATTAACAACCAGGGGGTCAAATAAATAAATAACATTTTTGTCATGTATAACTGCTTATTTAGTAATGTAACTTACTTCATATTCCTTTCTATGCTTGTAAAAATTCAACCAGCCAGGACAGAACAATCCAAGCAATGTTAATTTCTTTGCACTTGGACAGTACTGATCCAATGACCTTTCCTCTGGACAAGAACATTTTTGTGAACAAATCTGAGCTTTTAATAAAACATAGCATTTATGTGAAGTCTTTCTATAAAAGCACAGCCCATACAAAAACTATTATGTAACTTAGAACCAAAATTTCAATATAACATGAACAAAAATATCTAAAATTGTGTTAATAATTTTGGTTTTTACAATGTAGTTTTTTTGTTTTGTTTTTTAAAGGAAGTTCTGATATTTTTCATTGTGCACCATTTGCTATGCAGTGCTAGAATACACATGTCACTGACCGGAAAGGTGCTCTGTGGTCAGCAGGTAACTACACAGGATCTCCATGTTTTACTGAAGAACAGTGAGCCTTTCTATTAAAGCATATTATACGGCTATATGAAAAGATGTGTGTTTCACATGTCGCCAATGCTCATACACCCAGGAAAGATCCACCATTTATTCTAAGGGAATAAAGGCTAAAAAAGGTCTTTGGCCAAGTTCCCACATAAGCAATATGGACACATTTCTGCAGCTGTATTACATCTGTTCAACTTTAGGTCTTTTGGTCCAAACTAACAGCATCATAGATCCCTATGACATGGTAAGTTCAGGCCAGCAGTTAAATCAAGACTTCCATCTGCAATAAGCATGCAGAAATGTACTTGTATTATGCTTGTGAAAAAGTAGTCTTTAGATGAAAGCCTCACATACACAGTTGACAAAAAAAAAAAAAAAACTTTATATTTAGTACAATAACTGATCAGAACAGGGTCAAGGAGAAACATTTAGGAAATTTCCCTTTATGGTGTCTGGCAACAGAGAAATACATGTACACTTAAGCAGCTATTGATTTTCTGAAGGTTTTTAATCTGTTAATGTGTAATATTGGCAGAACCCATAGAATTTGACATAAATAAAATACAAACAATTTCAATGCAAGCAATTGTAATCATTACAATTTCCACAGCAAGTTTACATCAGCGTTCGGAGCACCCTTAGGGAGCTCCGTTTACAGATTCCCCGTTCACGCCGTTCTTTCTCTGCTTAAACTATGCAAAATAACGGCCATCTAACAAAACCATGACAGATCCCACTCAAAGTGAATGAGATCTGTCAGATTCTGTTGGTGTCCGGTGTCGTAACCTCAATCCTAACGCTGTTATCCGAAGTTGTAAGGGTACACCCTAACGGAGCTCCACAACATTGATGTGAACCTAGCCTAAGTGACGACTAAGGATTGTGAACAGTCACTGCTATATACAAATAATATCTGGCATCATGATTGCATAAAACTTGGGTGTTCTTTATTCAGAGGTGGCTCTACCATTAGGAGAGTTAGGCGGCCGCCTAAGGCCTTGCATTAGCAGGGGCCTCGCGGCCACCTAGCTTGCCCCCCTAAGAAAGTAACATGATTGGAGATGTGTACAATTTGCACAGCCACTCAATTTTGTACAGGAGCAGGGAACATTAATCCCTGCTCATGCACTCACAGCTATGCAGCTCTTACTGTACAGGGCAAACGCCATGACGTTATCTCATCGCACACGGCCTGCACTAGAAGTCCTGCACCGGAACAGACTCCGGCTCGAAGGAGAACAGCTGGCTTCGGAGCAAAGACTGAGCGCTACTGAACCAGAGAGCGTGGACACCAAACTGCAAGAGGGCAATTACAGCAGGGAACAGAAATAAGGGAAAGTAGGACACTGGGAATATTAAAGTGAGCAGGGCCACTATTAAGGGGGAAATGAGAAGTCTGTAAGGGGGGGGGGCAAGAGGGGTCTATAAGGGGGTAGAGGAAGACAAGTCTTTTAGAGCAGAATGAGAAGATTGCACTATATAAGAGGGTACATAGGAAAGGAAGAGGGCTTTATATAAGGGGAGACAGGAGGAGAGGAAGAGGGCTCTATAAAAGGGAGTACAAGAGGAGAAGAGGGCTCTTTATAAGGGGGTACAGGAGGAGAGGAAGAGGGCTCCATATAGGTGGGTATAGGAAGAGAGAAGAAGTATTTTGGAGGTAACAGGAGAAGATGGGTCTTTAGGGGGGGAACTGGAAGAGTGGAGAGGTCTATAAGGGCGGACAGAAGGGGAGGAGAGTGTCTATAAGAAAGGGCAGATGAGAAGGAAAGCTTTATATTGGGGGACAGAAGAGTATGTGGGGGTGCAGGAAAGGTACCTATTAAAGGAGGATCAGTAGGAGAGGTCAATACAGGGGGAGAATGGGGAGTCTCTGGGAAGTGGGTGACTGGATATTTATAGGGCTTGCAGCTGTTGAGCAGCAGGACAGGGGAGGGCTCTTCAGGGGAGTGTCAGAAAGGAGAAGACATACAGGACAGCAGAGCCTTAGGGAGTGCCCCTGTATGTCACTATGAGGTTTTCATTTTTTACTTCTGAACTTGTAAATGTAACTATTTGTTCATTAGGTTTCACACATTGTTTTCGACAAGTACAAAAAAATAGAAAAAATGCTCACTCACCTGGGGAGTGTACGGCAACCTCCAATGGCAACCTGGAATTATGTATAAACAAAGCCAGCACTTTCGGATAAAACCATGAAAAACTTTAATGAAAAATTTCCATAAAAACCATAGGAACGGCAGGGCAGCACAGGACATACAAAAATAGAAAAATAGCACACAAAGAATTACCCCAGACTCTAAGCTGATGCATTTGATGTTTGGGATGCTATGAGTAAAGGTTGTTGGACTTGAAATGCAAGACTTTTATATACCCAAAAGGTAACACCCTGGTTTCACAGGAAGAGGAGGTGTTTACAATACACCTGTGCCATTTGCAATACAAAAACAAATAGTGCAAAAAATATATATAAAACACTGGGGAAAGGGTAGAAAAACCATTATTAATAGTGCAAAATTAGATCACATTTGCTATTTAGTCCACGAGGTGTGATACAGTGCAATAAATAAATTCATAGGATTTCACGATTGTGAAGAGATCACAGTCTATCACCTCCTCCTGTCCTGTGCTGCCCTGCCATTCCTATGGTTTTTATGGAGATTTTTCATGAAAGTTTTTCATGTTTTAGCTGCAACTGCTGGCTTAGTCTATACATAAATCATAATTTATTTAAAGGGGTACTCCCGTGGAAAACTTTTTTTTTTTTTAAATCACCTGGTGCCAGAAAGTTAAACAGATTTGTAAATTACTTCTATTAAAAAATCTTAATCCTTCCAGTACTTTTTAGGGGCTGTATACTACAGAGGAAATGCTTTACTTTTTAGATTTCTCTGATGTCACGACCACAATGCTATCTGCTGACCTCTGCTGTCCATTTTATGAACTGCCCAGGAAAGGAGAAATTCCCCATAGCAAACATATGCTGCTCAGGACAGTTCCTAAAATGGACAGCAGAGGAGAGCACTGTGGTCATGACATCAGAGAAATCTAAAAAGTAAAGCATTTCCTCTGTAGTATATAGCCCCTAAAAAGTACTGGAAGGATTAAGATTTTTTAATAGAAATAATTTACAAATCTGTTTAACTTTCTGGCACCAGTTGATTTAAAAAAAAAAGAAGGGAGTACCCCTTTAAGTCTTGAATATGTTACAGAGTAATGCGATATACTGAATACCTGCAATATCAACAATTATTTCCAGCAGCTAATGCCCAATTTCCTCTTGTGGCTGAAACTGTAGTTTCTTATAGACATTGAGGAAATTATGTTACCCAGCTACAGATGACTTCTGTAAACCATTTGCTTCCAGTTATTACAAAAATAAAGCCTCTATCAGATCCAATAATTGGTCAAAGTAGACCATGAAGGAAAACATTTAAAGTCTTCAAAAGATAGTGGGGGAAAAACTACAGAGAATCGATGGCCTACGAACGACGGATCAGCACTAGAGATGAGCGAACTTACAGTAAATTCGATTTGTCACGAACTTCTCGGCTCGGCAGTTGATGACTTTTCCTGCATAAATTAGTTCAGCTTTCAGATGCTCCCGTGGGCTGGAAAAGGTGGATACAGTCCTAGGAGACTCTTTCCTAGGACTGTATCCACCTTTTCCAGCCCACCGGAGCACCTGAAAGCTGAACTGATTTATGCAGGAAAAGTTATCAATTGCCGAGCCGAGAAGTTTGTGACAAATCGAATTTACTGTAAGTTTGCTCATCTCTACTAATCAGCACAGCAAGAGGGCCGGAAATACACAAGGTATGGAAGCAGGAAGCCTTGGCTCTGTACAATGTTTACCATAAACAGATTAGCTAGCACTACACACCTGTATCTCTCGGAGGTACTTTCAGCCTTCTCCAGCTTATACATTCAGCAAGGTCCTGTGCTCAGTGGAAACAGAAAGAAAGTCCAAACCACAAATGCATGTGTAGAAATGAAGACGCAACGGCAATCTGATACTGAAAAAATCGTTATACGTTTATTAACAAATGGGTATGCACAAAAATCCAAAAGGTGGTGAAGAGACAGGACAACGACCGTTTTGCAGCGACCGCTGATTCGACTGGTCCGTTGTGACACTTTGTTACAATGCTCCATTTATATTAATGGAAACTGCACTGCAGTAACCATATGCCACTAATAAAATGTACAAAGTCGAGGCTTCAAGCTCCCATACACAGTTTATTTCCAGTGCTGTGCAGACAAGCTAACTGACATGTGTGATGGCACCCTGCGATCTTAAAGGGGTTATGCAACATAAAGTGACAAGTACTTACCTGCCAGATAATAATGGACATGCTCAGGAAGGATCCATGTTTGTCTTGGGGCTAAACGGCTGTGTTGTAAATCCACCATAACCTAGCTGCTTTCTTTTTGTGAAATGGCTATTTCCTGCTGGAGTTCCTTCCCTCCAACTAGGATCCCTTACTTGTAAGTGTGAGGTCACTTTTCTCCCTCTAAATCATCAGCCACCCCACCCATTGCAGCAAACCTGAGCTGCCTAGAATGCTGTGTTGTGGCTTAAACAACAATTCCCTGCAGCCCTCCCAACCAGCGGCCGCTCCACACACTTTCAACAACTGACTAGTGATTTAATGTCTTGGGCCCCACAGCAACCTGGGAAAAGCTGAGACACTTATTTTGTATGGTGCTAAAAATTTACATCAGGGCAAAGATCACATAAGAATTGCGAGACCAGCCATCAAACAGGTACAGACACTAAATTATGAACTACAGTAACGTCACAGCCCCTGAAGCACATTACCCCCTTAAGGATGCCGGGCGTATCCACACACACCCTTTTTAAGGACTGAGGGCATATTGGAACGCCCGTGGGAATTCCGGTCCCTGCAGCTCGCCGGGCGGGGACCGGATCGGGGTGACTGCTGATATCTATCAGCAGGCACCCCGTGCAAACCTCTAGGGGGCAATCGCCGCGAATCGCCGGTAAATTCAGTCCGAGACAGCCCCATTCACCCTTACGCAGCAGGAGTGAGGTGGCATGGGTGCCGCCTCACGATCACATGATTGATTTTTGGAACAGTGGTCCATGAAAATGAAAATTTAAATTTTTCATTTGCACAGCCCACTGTTCCAAAGATATGTCAAACGCCAGTGAGGTGTAAATGTTCACTGCACCCCTTATTAAATTCTGTGAGGGGTGTAGTTTCTAAAACTGGGTCACATGTGGGGGGGGTCCACTTTTCTGGCACCACGGGGGGGCTTTGTAACTGCACATGGCCTCCCACTTCTATTCCAACCAAATTCTCTCACCAAAAGCTCAATGGCGCTCCTTCTCTTCTGAGCATTGTAGTTCGCCCGCAGAGCATTTTTTTTTTTTTTGCTGTTCTGGCACCATAGGGGCTTCCTAAATGCGACATGCCCCCAAAAACCATTTCAGCTAAATTTGCTTTCCAAAAGCCAAATGTGACTTCTCTTCTGAGCATTGTAGTGTGCCGCAGTGCACTTGACGTCCACACATGGGGTATTTCCATACTCAAAAGAGATGGGGTTACAAATTTTGGCGGGCATTTTCTCCTATAAACCCCTTGTAACCCCTTCCTTTGGGGGAAAACCAGCATTTTAGTGAAAAAATTAATTTACGCATCCAACTTTAACAAAAAGTCGTCAAACACCTGTGGGGTGTTAAGGCTCACTGGACCCTTGTTACGTTCCTTGAGGGATGTAGTTTCCAAAATGGTATGTATGTTTTTTTTTTTGTTTGTTTTTTTGCTGTTCTTGTACGATAGGGGATTCCTAAATGGGACATGCCCCCCAAAAACAATTTCAGAAAAACTCACTCTCCAAAATCCCATTGTCGCTCCTTCCCTTCTGGGCCCTCTAGTGCACCCACAGAGCACTTGACATACACATATGAGGTATTACCTTACTCGAGAGATATTGGGTTACACATTTTGGGGGGCTTTTTCTCCTTTTACCCCTTGTAAAATTTCAAAAACTGGGTATACAAGAACATGAGCGTGTAATAAATGAAGATTTTGAATACCTTGCTGCTATTCCTTTGAAACACCTAAAGAGTTAACACACTTTCTCAATGTCCTTTTTAATACTTCGGGGGTGCAGTTTTTATAATGGGATCATTTATGGGGTACTTCTAATATGAAGACCCCTCAAATCCACTTCAAAACTGAAAAAATTCCGATTTTGAAAATTCTGTGAAAAATTGGAAAATTGCTGCTGAACTTTGAAGCCCTCTGATGTCTTCCAAAAGTAAAAACATGTCAACTTTATGAAGCAAATATAAAGTAGACATATTGTATATGTGAATCAATATATAATTTATTTGGAATATCCATTTTCCTTACAAGCAGAGAGTTTCAAAGTTAGAAAAATGCAAAATTTTCTAAATTTTCATGAAATTTGGGGATTTTTCACCAAGAAAGGATGCAAGTAACGACAAAAATTTACCACTGTGTTAAAGTAGAATATGTCACAAAAAAACTGTCTTGCAATCAGAGTAATCGGTAAAAGCATCCAAGAGTTATTAATGCATAATGTGACAGTGGTCAGAATTGCAAAAAAGGGCTCAGTCCTTAAGGGGTTAAACATTTTCCAGAATACCCCCCTTTAAGTCAGAAGCCCCATTCAAGTCTATGGGACTTCCGGCAAATCCGGATCCTGATCTCTGTAGTCTAGGTCAAGTTTGGGCTAAGAATTTGCAGGAGATTCTGAAAGATATGTTGCCACCGGAGGATGATTGTAGTTACGCTTTAAAAGGTTTGAGTTTGGTGTATTCATGTCCTGGTTTTATAGCATTCTACTAAGATTATCTGCATAAGAGTTGTAAATAATACATTTTTTTTACTGCAAATTAAATTTACTGAAGTTTACTGCATTTAGACGCAGCAATCAACAATTAAAGGCATGCAAGCTTTGATGAATTCCCTGCATTGTCTAGTGGAGCATCAATTACAAAACTGTCCTACTAGGCTTAGTAAATGCAAGGCACACAGAATTAACAGATTCTTAACATACTAAAAGAATGGGATAGGATGGGAAGAGTCATCTCACTGGAAAGAGGACATGCTGATGACAGCGGATAAAGTAAAGTAGATAAAGTAGATAAAGTAGTATAGTAATACAAAAAAATTATTCTCTCTATTTGGTACTTTGTTAATTCCTAGTCTCTGGGGAAGAGCTATATTCCTCTTTATGTAGACTGCAATATATTACATTTCTCTGTCAGTTTAATAGTATTAATTTTAAACTAAGCCACACAGACAATCCAGGAAAGAAGAGTGGGTCTCCAATTTGTATGCCCTGGTTAAGTTTTTGAAAATGAAAAATACATTAACACCAAAAAAAAAAAAAAAAACACTAACAAAAACACAATATATATGGTCTACAAACCTACATTAAGAAATTAAACTAGAATTTGCCATTAGTGGCATCCCTTACTGTTTATATACTGTCTTTCAATGTTATCAAATTGTTATATATTAGAAAAAAAATAATGCAACAAGGCGCATTTGATAATTCAAGTTCCATTAGCACTGTCTGGAATGTATATTAGGCGGGGTTCCGCAAGTATGAACACATGTATTCACCTCAGATTGGGTTTTCTGACAAGCCTGGTTAGTATAGAGAACAATAGAAGCAATTACTAAGGCCTCCACTAAACAGATTTCATTTCCAAACCTTAATAGGTACATTAGAAGCAAATTACACAGTAAATCAGTAGGGGATACCTAATTTGGCAGCTAATAAAATAAAAGTCATATAGCATTTAGGCTTTCATGGAGCAAAAGGTCAGAAAACAAAAGAATCAGGTATGCACCAGCCATGTCTTAAAGCCGATTCTTTTTAACTCAAATCAAACACAGATATTTGGCAGATTTATGTAAACACGGTATATAGCAAGGCAGAATTGTTCTCTATGAGCAACCCTTGGTAAGTGCAACTCTGGCCAAAAACTGGAAATTTAGATTTAGGCAAACTAGATTGAAGTGTACTGCAGTTCTTTCTTAAAAGTCAAGTGCAGCTGTTTTTACCTAAATACACAATCCGTTCTTTAATTTTTTTAAAGGCCTAAAATAAAACAAACAAACAAACAATCTAATTGGTTGCGATGGGCAATTTTCCTCTGCACAAGTTTTGATAAATCTCCCCCAAAGTTCTGGCAGAAAACCCTTTAAAAGAATGGGCAATCCTCAAAGTAATACCTTCATTAAAGGGGTATTCCGCCCCTAGACATCTTATCCCCTATCCAAAGGATAGGGGATAAGATGTCAGATTGCCGCGGTCCCGCTGCTGGGGACCCCCGGGATCCCCGCTGCGGCACCGCGCTATCATTACAGCACAGAGAGAGTTCGCTCTGTGCGTAATGACGGGCGATACGGGGGACGGAGCAGCGTGACTTCATGGCGCCGCCCCTCGTGACATCACCGCCCGTCCCCTTAATGCAAGTCTATGGGAGGGGGCGTGCTGACCGCCACGCCCCCTCCCATATACTTGTTTTGAAAGGGGCGGGCCATGACATCACGAGGGGCGGAGCCGTGACCCCTTTAAGGGCAGATCTGGTGAACATGTTGAATGTTTTTTGGCAAAAATACAAAAACAAGGTATAGTTTTGAGGCCCACCATTTTTGTATATCATTCTCTCTGCAAAACAGCTTAAGGCCATCTGAAGACAGATCAGTTCACTGAGGGATAAGGTTACAGCTGTATATACAAGACTATAGAGAGGGGAGGGGGATAAGGGTCTGGAGAGAGAGGGGAGGCAGACAGATTGTAGATTACAGCTGCTTGTGTAATGAAAGGGGGAAATCATAGCAGCTAGTTTCCACCCACTAGCTCAGAGATAATTAAAGGGGTACTCTGGTGGAAAACATTTTTTTTTTTTTAAATCAACTGGTGCAAGAAAGTTAAACAGATTTATAAATTACTTCTATTAATTTAAAAAAAATCTAAATTTTTCCAGTACTATCAGCTGCTGTATACTACAGAGGAAGTGCTTTTCTTTTTGAATTTTTCTGTCTTTCTGCTGTCACATCTGTCCATGTAAGGAACTGTCTAGAGCAGGAGAGGTTTGCTATTGGGATTTGTTCCTGCTCTGGACAGTTCCTGATATGGACAGAGGTGTCAGCAGAGAGCATTATGGTCAGACAGAAAATAAATTCAAAGAGAAAAGAACTACCTGTGGAGAATACAGCAGCTGATAAGTACTGGAAGGATTAAGATTTTTTAATAGAAGTAATTTACATATCTGTTTAACTTTCTGGCACCAGTTGATTAAATTTTTTTTATATATAAAACTGATATTACAGATAAACAGTACACATCCATATTGCCATATTGAAAGTATTATAATATAACTATAATTACTGTCTGTCAGTAGGTTAGGATGCTGTCAGATTCCCCTGAAGCACTAGTTGCGCATTTTTTACTGCCTTTTAACCCCTTAAGGACCGGGGTTTTGTCCGTTTTTGCATTTTCGTTTTTTGGTCCTTGCCTTTAAAAATCATAACTCTTTCAATTTTGCACCTAAAAATCCATATGATGGCTTATTTTTTGCGCCACCAATTCTACTTTGTAATGACGTCAGTCATTTTGCCCAAAAAATCTACGGTGAAATGGAAAAAAAAAAAATTGTGAGACAAAATTGAAAAAAATACAAAAACGCTGTTTTGTAACTTTTGGGGGCTTCCGTTTCTACACAGTAAATTTTTTGGTAAAAATTACACCTTAAATTTATTCTGTAGGTTCATACGATTAAAATGATACCCTACTTATATAGGTTTGATTTTGTCGGACTTCTGGAAAAAATCATAACTTCATGCAGGAAAATTAATACGTTTAAAATTGTCATGTTCTGACCCCTATAACTTTTTATTTTTCCGTGTATGGGGCGGTATGAGGGCTAATTTTTTGCGCCGTGATCTGAAGTTTTTAATGGTACCATTTTTGCATTGATAGGACTTATTGATCGCTTTTTATTCATTTTTTCATGATCTAAAAAGTGACCAAAAAATGCACTATTTTGGACTTTGGAATTTTTTTGCACGTGCGCCATTGACCGTGCGGTTTAGTTAACTATATATTTTTATAATTCGGACATATCCGCACGCTGCGATACCACATATGTTTATTTTTATTTACACTGTTTTTTTTTATGGGAAAAGGGGGGTGATTCAAACTTTTAATAGGTGAGGGGTTAAATGATCTTTATTCGCTTTTTATCACTTTTTTTTGCAGTGTTATAGCTCCCATAGGGACCTAGAACACTGCACACACTGGTCTTTTACATTGATCACTGCTGTCTCATAGGATCCCGGCCGTTGTTAGAGGCCGGGCCCGACCCGCTATGATGCGGGGCCTCGACGCGGCCCTGCGTTATAGATCGGGAGCGGACACATGACGTTCCAGTACGTCATGTGTCCTTAACGGGTTAAAGTCTGAGTTCTAGATCATGCTCATTGCTCAAGTGTCAAAGAAGGTGTGCTGGGCTTGTTTTAATTAAAAGAAATTTTTTCAAAAGGGATACGCTGAACCCTGATCTTCCACAGGTGCTGCTCTCAGTATACGCTTCTTCCTGGTTTCAGTTACCTTTAAGAATTGCCTGCTCAGACAATCCCTGACCGAGAAGGAAACATTACAACCAGTGACTGGCTGAGGGGCAGTTCCTGTGGAGAAAACACTTCACAGGAACCAGAAAGTGGTGACAAGCGGAGACCAGAAGCATCCCAGCTGTAGCTGCAGGAGACTGGGGTTTTTATCCCCATATATATTTTTCAAGTTTATCTCTGGACAACACCTTTAACCGTGTACTAACAGTCTGAAATTTCTTTGATGATAAAACAATCTCTGCATCCTAGGACACAGGTGCAGAGACAATACAGATCATTTCAATAGGTATAATGCTGCTGCAGCACTTGCTTAGCTCCAGGTGTGTAATATCCTAGTGGTCATAAATCACCCTGGGGCCACTCAAAGATTTATCAAATACAAGTGTTGGGAGGAAGGGGCTGTTTTAATATGAAGTCCCCTTCTGTACAACACTGGGACAAAAAACCTTTTCTCCATGAGCGCACACAAAATATCAGACACAGCGGTGTCATGAACAGAGATACTACATTCTGTAGGGTGAAGATTACCCACAAGAACTGTGGAAATAAACTGAAGTCTAATTGTACACTTTGCTGTACCTCTACTTTCCATGCAGTAAAAGAATTCTCTTTAGTGACAGATATGTGAATTATTCACATGTACTATATCAGGTAGCACTTACCTATAGACTACACTACTTTACTTTAACTCTGTTAGCAGGATAATTCCATACTAAATACATTGTGTCATAATATGGAGGCTTATCTCACTGGAATATTGTCTCTCCTTAAAAGATGCATAAATGTAGCAGACAATCTGTTCCACACATATGAATAGGGTTGTTTTGGGATATTGGGCTTTTGGTCATACAAAGAAACTGGACAGTAGGAGGAATAGCTGGAACATCAGTCTGTGAAATGTGAACATACCTTTATGGGGAATCAGCAGGTCAGCTGTTAAATACCTACAAAGAAGGCAATCTCAACTAGAGTTGACGTATTACATTATGTCCAAAATGAGAACAATATAGAACTGTACAATAAACAGCCTACATTTTGTATTTGCTGTTAAAAAGTAGCACTGATATTTCTAAATGTTCTAGAGAGCCGAATAAAATTATAGACTGGATCTGCTCGGCTGTTAAGAGACAAATTATGATAAATGGTATTTGGGAAATTAAGTAAATGTCATTTTTACATTTTCGGCAAAATTATCTTTCTGAGGAAATGAGTAAATAGAAAAGCAATTGTCAGTCGCTAAATTGAGGAATTGAACACTCTGCTGATATACTGAACCAGCTAATGACACAAGTTCTTTGTCATGAGCTCGCCACATTTTAGCAAAGCTCAACTACTTCCACAATTCCACCCAGAAAATCCATTTTCCATATAAAAGGAAAAATATTACAGGAAGATGAGATGAATTTTGGAAGAATAAAACTGTTACATAATTAGGTTCAGGAAACTAATCCAAAATTACTTTATTGAACTCACAGGCAAAACTATTAGACTGGAAAGGAAAAAAAATTATAGCCTTTCCATACTTGATATTTTTGAACCAAAGGATACAAAGGCCAGATTTATCAATGTCTCAGAAACCAATGACAGCTCAGCTTTCATTTTGCAAAATGAGTTTTAATTGGTTGTCATCCATTCGGGACAAAAATCATATCCATTTTTTGTTTAAGACAGATTAACCCTTTCAAAACCCACCCAACTGTATTTGTGGCTAACGTTTTCTACCTCCTCACCTTCTAAAACCCATAGCTTTTGTGTTTTTCCACTGATTAAGTGGTGTTAGTGCTTATGTCATTGGCACACCCTATTTTATCATATAATGTATTACAAAGCCAAAAAAAAACTAAAAATGATATGCAGGGCAACTATATTTTTTCAGAGTTCACCATACAGTAAAACGGACATGCTCCCTCCCATAGACATGAATGGAGGAGGCGTGGGGTGATATCACAAGGAGGCGTGGCATAACATTGCGGCCACAGAGCCCGAACCAAGAGTTCAGTAGCGCAAGTAGTGCAGTGTATTATAATAAGAGTACTCAGAAGACTGCTTGTTTAAGTCGGAATCTATTGGCCTTTCTATCAGAACCGTGCAGGATGAAACAAAACCCAATAAGTCAAGTCAATAGGATTAACTGGTGCCCTCAATTTTCATATTGACATATCTGGTACAGTGATTCTGATGCTCATGAGGTATTAACTTAGGAGTAATGTTTATTTATGCATTTATTTATTTATTAAATGTTTATTTTATAATATATCCAACATCTTATTGAGAATGTTCTGCATTTAAACACTAATGGCTTACCACATTATCTTCTAAACAGAATAATGACTGGGTCATGGGCTCTAATCAATGTAAATGGCTACGGCACATGCCACCCATACAACTGTATGGGCCATTACTGTACCCCTGATTTTATACTGAGACTAGTCATACTGTACATGAATTCTGGCATGCTCACTACAGAGTAGAGATGTTCCGATACTGGTATCGGTACAGAGAGTGGACATTTTCACAAGTACTTGTACTTGACCGTGGCATCTAAAAGTCCTGAAGTTAACTGCCGGTCAGCCCAGGGATGCTGATCGGGATCACTGCGGTGAAATTGCGGTGTGCTGATCAGCTGTGAGGACGGCCGGAGGTCCCTTACCGCGCTCCGTGCCGCCCAATCGTTGCTCCTTTACTGCCAATAGCCATGGCAGGCAATAGTAGAGGAGCGCTGTTAAAGCTGATCAATGCTAAGCTATGGCATATCATTGATCAGTGTATGAATGTAATAGTGCCCTATGATGTAAAAAATGTTTTTATTTTTTATAAATAATGTGAATTAACCCCTTTCCTAAAAGCCTGAATCACCCCACCCCCTTTTTAAATAAAATAAATATCTTTAAAAAATATAAAAAATCTTTAAAAAAAAATAAATAAATAAATAACCCTGTCACATGACATAGAAAAAAAAATTGGTAATTGGTATCAGCGAGTCCATAAAAAAAAAAATAAATAAATAAATAAATAAAAATAAAAAAAAGGGTCAGTACTCGTACTCGAGTATCGCGACATCCCTACCAAAAAGTACCTCCATACATGCCTCTAGCCTGGTGAAGGGGGTACCATATGCACTGAATTGATCTTGTTTATGTATTCAGCATACATAAAAGGTTACTTTATTGAAGAATTTAAGGCCTACACAGAGACATAAACAATCAAGATTTTGAAAACGGAATGAATTGTTAACAGAATATTTACCAATAGTTAAAAAATCATCATCAAGCTTTCAGAAATCGTAATTGAAATATTTGCTCCGAATAAATGCAGAACATCTGGAGTGAACTTTGCTGCTCATTCTGTTACTGCAGCCAGGGACAGATAGCTTAATATAGCTACGATCTTAAAGGGAGCTAATTGCTCATTAGAAACTATCTCCAGGCTATTGCATTTTCAATGCCAATTAAATAATGATATATGTACCGTGCAGTAACAACTCATTATTTTATACCATACATTCTCCATGAAAATCAATATCAAGTGACTGTCAAAAGACTGCATCACAGTAAATAGGTGCCTGCGTGAAAATTAGGGAACAAATAAAACAAAAAAAAAAACCTGATCATTTTAGTGTTTTAGGTCTAACTCAAGGGGATTAAAGGGGTACTCCCGTGGAAAACTATTTTTTTTTTTTAATCAACTGGTGCCAGAAAGTTAAACAGATTTGTTAATTACTTCTATTAAAAATCTTTATCCCTCCATTACTTTTTAGGAGCTGTATACTACAGAGGAAATAAGTTTCTTTTTTGGATTCCTCTTCTGTCACGATCACAGTGCTCTCTGCTGGCCTCTGCTCGCCGTTTTTGGAACTGTCCAGAGCACAATATGTTTGCTATGGGGATTTTCTCCTGCTCTGGACTATTCCCAAAATAGACAGCAGAGAGCAGTGTGGCAGTGATAGAAGACAAATCCAAAAAAGAAAAAGCATTTCCCCTGTAGTATTCAGCAGCTAATAAGTACTGGAAGGATTAAGATTTTTTAATAGAAGTAATTTACAAATCTGTTTAAACTTTTTGGCACCAGTTGATTAAAAAAAAATAAAATAAAATAGTTTTACACCGGAGTACCCCTTTAACACTTATTTTTCTACATACCTAACACAAAGCTACCATACAGGTGCTGTTGAAGACCATGTGGGGAGGGAGATTTATTAGCAATCAGATTGCTTCTTTCATAAAAAAAAAATATGGCCTCTAAAAAAAATTAAAGAAGCAATCTGATTGCTTGCTATGGGCAACTGCACTTCTCTACACAGGTTTTAAATCTTCCCCCATAAGTATAGAGGCACTTTCTTATAAAAGCAACCATTTCTAGGTGGAGAATATTAAATCGTCCAGAAAACAAACTCTGCATTCCTTCATAGGATAGAAGACATACATAGGTACGGTAGAGACCCCATAAAACTTGAGAGGATTCTTAAAAATACACATCTGATAGCAATGAAGTTTACCTAAAGAGACCATTTAAAAAAAAAAATTCACATGTCAAGAGGTTTAATGGATTGGTGTCTCAGTGCTGAGACCCCCACCCATCACCAGAACAAGTGGGGAAAAAGCCTGCAGTGGCATGCACTACTCCACAGCTCGCAGCAATCTCCACCCTGCAGCTCCGTTTCTCCCCACTTATTCTACTCATTGGTGGGGGGGTCTCAGGACTGAGACTACTGACCATTCAAAACTGTTGACATGTCTCATATTTTTAAGCCCTTAAGGACACAGCCCATTTTGGCCTTAAGGACACAATTTTCTTTTCGCTTTTTTGTTTTTCATCCACGTCTTCTAAAATTCATAACTCTTATATTTCCATCCACAGACCCATATAATGGCTTGTTTTTTTGAGCAAACCATTGTCCTTTGTAATGACATCACTCATTTTACCATAAAATGTATGATGCAACCAAAAAAATTATTTGTGTGGGGAAAATGAAAAGAAAACCATAATTTAACAAATTTTGGAAGGCCTTGTTTTTTACGTCGTATAATTTAAAGTAAAAATTACATGTTTTCTTTATTCTGTGGGTCAATACGATTAAAATGATACCCATCTTATAACCAATTCAATTATTGTACTGCTTTAAAAAAAAATCTCAAAACTTTTTAAACAAAATGAGTATGTTTAAAATCCCTCTATTTTGACAACCTATACATGTCTCCTGAGGAAGCCTCCGTGTGAGGGGGCGGAACGCGTGGAGACAGTTACCCCCGTACTCATATGCATGCGGTCCTGGTCATCTTATCTACAGCACACACACCGCTCAGGTTGTATTTCACCACATAGGGAGGATCATGCTGCATTATTTCTGGCAGGGCAATCGCAACCATTATTTACACATGCACTAGAGGTTCATGTTTAATATTGTGTTCATTTATTTTCCTCTAGTGGTGTTTGCTGGCCACACATAGGGTTTACAGCCTTACAGCATAGGTCTCATTCCCCCTTATTTGTGGATTTTTGGCATTCTTCAACTATTTATGTATTGTTTGGTGTATGACATTTTTTATTCAGGACTGCTTGCAATTTGTTGTTAGGTACGGGGTAGGCGTAATAGGATTACATTCCTCCGCCTGTATATTCTATATGTGTTTTAAGTGATTTTAAATGTTTGTGCACTTGTTGGCTTCTTTTTGTATGTCCAAAATTATGAATAAAGATATATATATTTTTTTACTTGCATACTTGCTGGATATTTTCATGGTATTTATGGTGTGCATCCCTCTATAGTTGCTAGCTTGGTTCTTTTCCTTTAAGTTCTGGTTACTATATTCTAGCACTGGTTTGCACCCGCTTTACTTGCATATATTTTCAAGGTGGTGCCCGTCTCTTTTTTTCTGCATTTAACCTATACATGTTGTCATTTTTCAGTAAATGGGGCTGTACGAGAGCTAATTTGCGTGTGATCTGTACTTTTTATTGATCACGGCATCTGAGGAGTTAATGGTGGACATCAGCCCGATCGCTGATGTCCACCATTACCAACGGTCCATGGCAGCTGATAGCAGCTAGGACCTGCCGTGCATGATGAGAGCACCGGTCCACCGGTCCGATGCGTTAAGTACCAGGGCACCAGGACGTACATTTACGTCCTATGTTGTTAAGGGGTTAAAAGGAAATGTTCTAAAAAAAAAAAAAAAAAAAGGGGATATCCAGCTTTAGAAATCTTCTCCCCATTCCTTTGGAAGGCCGGAATACCCCTTTAACTCATAAACTAACTTTCATGAACTGATAAACTACACAGGCTTGAACAAGAGAGAAGCAGTTGTCATAAGAATTCATATGAAATAGCCATATTGCTGTATTAAAAGTGAGATTAGTAGATAAGAAGAACATCTGTCAACACTAAAAATGACTCCTGTAAACCAAGGGTAACGTGAGGTATCATATAAAGTTATTAACTTAGAGCGGGGAGTTGCATGATTAATGTTGTATGGTGAAAGATTTAGGTTTTCGTTACTTCTCCTTGTATTGAGAAATGAAGACATTAAAGCATATGTTGTCCATATCGGAAGCAATTTTTTCTCATGTCAATCAAAAGAGAGTAATATTTCATCATTTTGACTAAAGGCACGACCCAGAATAATAACAGCATTTGGGGGGTGGTCTTCTCAAAGAATGCATAATAAATGTGGAATTGAAAATCTTTTCTGGTTAAGGGGTGGTCTTCTCAAAGAGGTGGTCATTTGGAGAGGCTTCATTGTACAATTAGTTCTGCAGCAATCATAAGTCAGTCGTAGTGATGGTATATTACACAAAGAAATCATATCTATCAATCAATGTAAAGCAGACACACCCAGATACTTATGATTGTATGAGAAAGGGTGTAACTAGCATTACACCATCACCTAAAGCAAAAGTAAGAATTCAACGTGGTTTGGTTTTCATTAATAGATATCACAAGTAGTTTAAAGAATAATCTCTTGTTTTGGTCACACTATAATGAAGTAAAACAAAAATAGTTATATGGAAAAAGAAAGTTATTTATAAAATAATTTATAAAGGGTGGTGTAGTTAAACAATTTTTCTACACCTTTAAAAAGGAGTACTCCACTGCCTCAGCGTTTGGAACATTTTGTGTGCGGTCACCGGGGATTGTGACATCACAGCTACGGCGTGGTCGCCGTGGACCCCTTTAATCCCTTTGTGATCCATGAAAGAGCCAGTCAGTCATGGTGCCGCTAGGGGTGTGTAAAGCAAGCTCCTGACTAGACCCCGCCCTATATCCGCTCCAAAACCGGATACTAACTAGTGTTAGAAGGAGTTAGGCTGCATTCACATTATGTTTGGGCACTACTGCTGCCGGGATCGGCTGGGAAATTTCAAAACCGGGACCTCCCATATACCAGCCAGACCAGCGCTGAAACCCATTCACTTTAATGAGCCGACCAGAGTCAGGTAGTGACTCAGGTCGGCTCATTCTTGCCCCGTATCCAGTTTTGGGATCTGACTTAAAACCATGGTTTTAAAGTTTCCCAGCCGGACGCGGCTGCCGTAGTGTCTAAACATAATGTGAATGCAGCCTAACAAGGTATTTGTTCATGCCTTTCCTTCAAATTTATACTTGTCACAATCTATGAAACTCATAATTATTAACTCTCTCATGTCTTAGTTTTACTTCTACCCAGTTAAAGTTACTACAATGTAATTACATGCTCTGAGTACATCGCACAGCTGGATTGCTGGAGCAGTACAATCTCATTTCATCTCTCTTCATTCATTTTATGCCTCCCAGGTGACCTTGTCCATGGAAACAACTATCACCTACAAGCAGAGCTGAGAAGTCCTTTAGCAACAGAAGCCTTTTGTAATAAAGCTTACAAAACCCCAGAAATCAATTCACCCAAAGAGGTCCAGACAGCATTGGTCAAGATGAAAGGAAGACACATTAAACCCTTAAATGCAGGGCATTAAACCTTGACAGTGATATGAAAATATTATCAGCATTTATCTTTAGAGGAATTTATGGACAACAGTAATAAGAAAGTCATTTGACTGACTGATCTTTTAGTTAAGTTAATCCTATGGCTGTCATTGGAGCTCACCGCACATTGAACATGATGAGCCGCAGAATACTCTGTGGCAGAGTTAGAATGAGATAGCTGATGAAAAGTTCTCTCTCATCTACAAGACTGAAACATCTGATATAGAACATGTGAGAAGAGTGTGATGCAGACCTGTTTTTTTTCCCCTTTTTATGGAGTAGGTCTTTCCCAAAATCTCTAAAAAAAAAAATAATAATAATAATTTATATATATATATATATATATATATATATATATATATATATGTATATATATATAAATAAATGAAGGGGGTGAGTATTTACACTCCTGGTGTAACGGAGCTTCAGAAGGCCATTAAGCACTCCGTGGGCATTTTTGGTAGGGGAATATGCAAAGCAGCTCATTACATCACCTTTTCATATTTTATATTTATATATACACACACACACACACATACATATATATATATACATATATATATATATGTGTGTGTGTGTGTGTGTGTGTGTGTGTGTGTGTGTGTGTGTGTTACTTTGCAATATATATATATACACACACATACACATACATACATATACATATATACACACACACACACGTTATGTAAAGTAACGCATCACACCACCTTCTCAGGTAACGTGCCCTAAGATCAGCTCTGGCTCCAGTTACAAAGTCTCAGAAGCTGATTGGGATTAGAGATGAGCGAACTTACAGTATATTCGATTCGTCACAAACTTCTCGGCTCGGCAGTGGATGACTTATCCTGCATAAATTAGTTCAGTTTTCAGGTGCTCCCGTGGGCTGGAAAAGGTGGATACAGTCTCCTAGGACTGTATCCACCTTTTCCAGCCCACGGGAGCACCTGAAAGCTGAACTAATTTATGCAGGATAAGTCATCAACTGCCAAGCCGAGAAGTTCGTGACGAATCGAATATACTGTAAGTTCGCTCATCTCTAATTGGGATTTAGACCAAACAAGAATTCTCTCTCTATATCTATATCCACACACTAATATATATATATATATATATATATATATATATACACACATATATACATACACACACACACACACATTCACACACATCAAAAGATTAGAGTAAACAGCATGTTTAAAACTAGATTATACCTTGCTCACATGAAAAAAAGAAAAAAACTATTATAGAACCAACAACCAACTTCACACTATACTTTGTGTATTTAAAATGTATTCAGGCTGAAGCCTTTGTTACATCTAGAACCACCTTAAAAAGGGGTATTCCAGGAATTATAATAAATATAATATATAATATAGTGTCTGTACCTGTGTGTTATGGTTTGCTCACAATTCTTATGTGATTTTCACCCCAATATTTATTTTTAAACAGCATACAAAATGACTTGTCTCAGATTTTTCCCAGGTTGCAATGCTGCCGAGACCTGACTCACTAGTCAGCTGATGACAGGGAGCCTGTCTGCTTCAATGGGTGGAGGGATCAATCTGCAACTAATGCAACAGCTGTAGGCACCCTGATTGAAAACCACAGGTCTTTAGAATGGATGCAGCTCATTTATGTTTCAATGGGTTAGTTGGCTGATGTGTGGGAGGGAGGAAAATGGAATTATGGAATTTGTAGGCAAAAAAGAAAGTTCAAACAGGAAATACCAGTTCACAAAAAGCTAGCCACAGTGTTATGGTAATCTCACAACATTTAGCCCAAAGACAAGCGCAGATCCTTCCTAAGCCTGTCCATTACTGTGTGCCAGGTAGATGCTAAAATCACCTTATGGTGGAGAACCCCTTTAAAGGAGCAATGTAGAACCTTTTGTGCTGTTGTAATGTACCTTGTTTCATTACTCTAATTATATATTAATATATAGTCACTCTCCATAGTTGTAGATTTTATTCGTCAGCAGACAAAAGATTAAGTTTAATTACAATGAAAAGTAATTAAAAAAAATAGAAAAAAAAAAAAGAAAACAGTAATTTTTAGAGAGCATCTATTGCAGAAAAATGTGTCCGAGCCAATCAATTTTTATGCTTATGGGGGTCTCCTAACTTTTGCCCTGAGAAAGAAAGATCAGGTAGTTTATATTTAATCTCACTGGAAATAGGCTGCTGCCAGAGGTGTCTGGATGAGGCTTACTCCCCTCTCCCTTCTAAAAACATACACACAATCCAAATCCAGGCATGTATGTGTATGTAAGGGGACAAGAAGAATAGCTGTAGTCTGAGCAAGTATTTGGCTGACAGTTATTGAAGGTGTATGAACATCTTAAATGGGCACTGTCAGATACAAAAACTTTATACATGTATAACCAATAGGTTTTGCAATTGCATACTAAAAAATCCAGTCTAGTCCTGCTGTGTCCATGTGTCATCACCCATGTCATGGACACACTTCCGTGATTTGACACTTCCGTGAGTGCAGGGCTCAAAGCTGGAGGCAAAATCCTCCCACTGTCAGCTTGTGTCCCGCTACTGTCAGTGAGGACAAGCTGGGAGTTGTAGTTTTGCTAATGCTAGGGGAGATGTGAGCAGACAGCATACTGAGGGAGGGGGCGGAGACCTGCACAGTGAGGCCACGCCCCCTCCCTTTGGGAGGAATTCAGACCAGTGAGCTAAATTAAAAGTGTAATAAAAAAAATAAATAAAGGTGCTAGACACAACAATTTGATGTACTTGGTCAGGATTAGGTACTAAGTAATATATTTAAAAAAAAAAAAAAATTTTGTTGGATCTGACGGGTACGCTTTAAAGGGGTATTCCAGGAAAAAACTTTTTTTTATATATATCAACTGGTTCCAGAAAGTTAAACAGATTTGTAAATTACTTCTATTAAAAAATCTTAATCCTTTTAGTACTTATGAGCTTCTGAAGTTAAGGTTGTTCTTTTCTGTCTAAGTGCTCTCTGATGACACGCGTCTCGGGAAACGGCCAGTTTAGAAGAGGTTTGCTATGGGAATTTGCTTCTAAACTGGGCGGTTCCCGAGACACGTGTCATCAGAGAGGATTTAGACAGAAGAGAACAACCTTAACTTCAGAAGCGCAAAAGTACTGAAAGGATTAAGATTTTTTTAATAGAAGTAATTTACAAATCTGTTTAACTTTCTGGACCCAGTTGATATATAAAAAAAAGTTTTTTCCTGGATAACCCCTTTAAGTCTCCTGCCTCAAGATCCACCAAACCAATTGGTCAAGAAAAGCTAAAAATACTTTTTCAAGGATGCAGGTTAGATCCGAAATGTGGCAGGCTAGTTTTTGCATTTGTTTCCTTTTACTTGTTTCATGAAGGATATCCATGGCCATTTTTATGACTTTAAGAACAAAAAAGATTTTAGGGCTTCACATGTATAATCCAGTCATACCCTTAGTGGGACTTTAGTGTGTGTTTTATAAGCATAAAAAAAAGTTTTTGTAAGGTGACCAAAACAATTGGGAGAGGTGGCGCCAAGGGTATGGCCACAATGCCTCTCTCCACTTACATCACTGCCGCTCATCCTGTAATACGTACAATGCTGTAATGCGCTTTGTCAGTGCATGCACAGAACTGCCTGTGTATTTCTACTGTGCATGCTCCATCAAAGTGCATTACAGCACTGTGCGTATTACAGGACGAGCAGCTGTGAAGTAAGTGGAGAGAGGTTTTGCAGCCATACTATCTATATTATAAAAGGATACTGAAATCTAATAGTTTGTAGTTTCAACACTAGGCCTAATAATAAGATAATACTTCCTGTTCTGTACAGATACATTTCCAATAGTGTCCTCCTTTTTATTACAGACAGGATTACAGTGAAAATTATACCAATACACAGATAAGATGGGACCAAACAATTTACAATGGGCAATGGGCACAGTTTTTAGGTTGAACTCCATGGACTTTTTTTAACCTTACAAACTATGTTACTTACACATCCCTGCACACTAACTTATGCACAGGTCACAGTGCATGCTTAAAACAAATCTACCAAGTCAATAGGGTCAGTTCCAGTCTATTGGGTTTTTGCCCACTGGCTTTCTGTAAAGCATATCTCTATATGCTGTTAGTATTAGCCTGGGCAAGATGGCTGGCACTATAAAAAATGCACTAAAAATAAAAATTTACAAGAAGAATATCAATATATAGCTCTAAGCAGTTAAAAAGAAAAAAAATGCAATTGCGTAAAGCTGAATTCCAGTTGTCAATGTATTAATGATATTTCTATAACAATAAATTCCTATGTTTTCAGCTGCTATAAAGCATACACCTCTTGCTGTAATTTGAAATTATATATTTTTTATTTCAACATTTTATAGAAACAAAATTTCAACATTTCTGGACTATGAACTAAAAATCTTATCAATGAAATTACAGTACTTTAAAAAGTAAAAAAGTTTCCAATGAAAAGGATTTGCTTCTTCCAGAATAAAATGAAGAATAAAAATCATGTGGCGGGGTGGAGGGAAAGTTGGGGACTGTTGGCTATCATCATTAATACAAACATTAAACTCACCCACAGCCATGCAAATGAGTCTTTCTACCTTTATGTAGTGTTACTTACACCTAAGGAAGTAATTAAAACAAAATGTCATTAAGTCAACGCTAGGAATTCATTGCAATTTACTGCCTTTTCTATTAGGCAAACTAGGTCTTACACTACTTTAGATACAACTCTATCATTTAGTAGCTATGCAGCAGGTCACCGATCTAATAAATCAAGGCTAACAAAGAAATGTCAAGTGAATTCTGAAATCAGATCTATACTAGGCGAGACATGATGCTGACCTGAACATCATTACCTTGCTAAAAAGGCCAGTTAATATCTTCTCTCTACGACGTTTCCCAGCCTCATTTCATTCTGACACAAATAAGTTACTGCAATGGTTCTCCAAATAAAAGGCCAGTACATCCAAAGATTTATGTAATATAGCCAGAACTTTACTTTTTTTGAAAGGTCCACGCAGACAGGCAACTTTTAGACACAAATACTACTCCCTGTGCTGTAGGTGGTGTCCTCATGATGGACACTATTCTCTTCTAATAGTTTCTTGAAGATAATATTTGCACAATATGATGGAGCATGCCGTGGTTTTCCCCCTTAAACTCAGAATGCCTCTGAAATGTTATAATTTACCATCAAAAGGTACTTTATTAAAAGGTAGGTTCATAAAAAAATATTTTAACATATTCCACATTGGAATAGATGTGAAAACAATGTGAAATACACTATAGTTTTCAATAAGACCCTCAGGCTCAGTTCCCATATACAGGAAAGCATAGTCTACTACTTTTTTCAATATACCTTGTAATGAAAAAGGTATATCCACCTACTGGCCTGTTAAAAAAAAAATAAAAAAAATAAAAAAACACACCACATATGTCTAGTTCTCTCAAGTCTACATATGCATCTGAAGTGTAGCAGGAAAAGAAGAAACAAATGCATGCACTAACAAAAAATCCAATTTACAGTGCATGTCTCATATAAGCTCTAAGCTAATGTCTGTATGGACTAGAGAACTAGGACAAGGAGAGACAATTCTGTATAGTTTCGGATCCTAGCTGGATTCTACCTGTCCTGGGTTAATTTTGAAAGCCTGGTGCCAGAAGAGGTCAATCTGCTTAGTTTAGGGTCCCATCTCACACAAGGTCATCAGAGCAAAGTGGGTGGGCCCCCAGAATTTGATCAAAATGTAAAGTATAGTGACTAGAGCAGTAAAGAAATTAAAAGGGATTCTTACAATGTTCACAAATGTTTTGGCATTTCATGCTGTCATTTTTGTGGGTTCGCACTTGTGTTGCAACCATAGTGTCATGCACCTGTGCATATATTTTATTCTGCGCTGACCATTTCACTTTTTTTCATTGTCTTTTTTGACACTCTGACCACAAAGTTATGCAGGAACCTGTGCGGGGTTAGCATTCCACAGTATAGCAGTTGATCGGTCACCTGTGTGCATGGAAAGGCTGAGGGGGAGGAGGATATCTTTGCAATAGGTTAGACAACCCTTTTAAAGATTAAGAGGATACAACAAAAAAAAAAATTATGTATCACCTCTTCCAATTAAAATGTACATTATGTGTAACGTACCAACTTTAATAATTCATTCTGTATTTCTTCCACCACAACACTAATACTCTTTTTTTTTAATGCCTCAAAAGTAGAAACTACAGCAGAATCCTGGCAGGCCCTATTCATGTGCAGAATTCTGGCATTTCTCTAACTTAGTCTGCTGAAGTGTCAGTGTAAGTGACAGAATTCAGCAACACTATGACAGAACAGGGTTCTATAAGAGCAAAGGTGTCTAATAATGCTGCAGAGCGGAGCATAGCACATTCTTTACTAGTACTGCTGACATCAGCTGTATTCTACTCTGGGTCTCATTTCCCACTTGCTTGGCTGCTTCTCGCTCATATTCCCTTACATATAAAAAAAAAGCTATTTCTACTTCTCTCTGCCAGCTTCTCTCAGATACCAGTAAAATCACAATTCTCAAATAAATTGATCCGAGATAAATAAAAATAAATAAACCATAAAAAGTTGCAACACACGCCTTGAACGAGGTTTGGTCCCAATATGGGCTATCCTTGAGGGAATTTTGATGTGCAGTAGAAGTCTAGCTGGTAGTACTGGGACAGTTTCCATAATGATTCATTTCCTTTTTTTACTTTGTCTGCAGGCCATTACTGAAATATTTAGACACCCATTCTGTCAGCATTGCTTCTCTTAGAACATTTCCAATGTCTTTGGGATACAACCATAAAATATATATTGAAATGTTACAAAGAATGAAAAATATTTTTGTTTACTTAACAGTACAGATGGTATAAGGCAGCGGACGCAGAAGACAAATAAGATGCTGCAGAGCAATGGCATTAGTAAAAAAGTCACCGGGCTTGCTGGTATGCAAAAGCAAAACATTATTTGTAGTTATAAAAAAATAATAATAATAATGACTATCCCATAGTTGTTTACGTGTGTGCTTTATGTTGTACAACTGTCAGCAATGTTTGTGAATGCTCAATAAGAGGTTGCTTGAGTTTCTCTCACCCCTAATCATGAGTAAGAGTCCAGGAGAGGGGCTTGAAATGGGTTGACTTCCGTAATCATGCTCTGGAAGCATTTGTGCCTGTAAAATGTTTCCTTTTAACAAGGATTTCTTTTTTTATATAGATGCGTGCTGGATAAATGACTTTCTCAAATACCATCATCCACTGCAGGACTAAAAAGGCTTATAATGGCTTTAGTGTCACACTTTATCTATACCATCAGCTAAACTCTGAATTAGTTTTTATTTTTCCAATGATGAGGAGACACAATACGTTTCTCCCAGTTAAATAATTTTAAACAATAAAGACATTTGGAATAAATTGTGTTTTTCATTACTGCACTGTACTTGTCTCACCTAGAAAACGACAATAATTCAGCTATACTCTGTATTCAAACATAATAGAGGTTAAACTTAGCAAAAACGACTTTGTGCATGTTTTGCTCAGCTGTTTGCACATACTATATAGTTGCTGGAATGATTCAAGCTTTGAAAAACAAGGATGTGTTTATTGTTACAGATGAAAAACACAGAGAATGGCAAAGCAATGAATGGCGAGAGTACCCTGGAGACACGCCAGCTACAGCACGCTGTGAAAATTCTGTTATTTGCCTGATGTGTTTTTGAGAAAAATCCTCTGGACAATACTTAGATGTCTCGTCACTCACAGTTGTGTCAGGACATGAAAGCTACAGTATGATTGAGCCCATTATCATAGAGAAACACCACACTGTTTGACCATTAGTCAGATTACAGTATATGTAGGTTTGGCCAGTGTCAGGAATATTCATGTCTATAGATAATATTTCTTACACGGCTCCAAGAAAAGTAATCTATCAGCATAGGGAACACTATAAATTAGGGGTCCCATTTCAGTCGTACTGCCCATGGCATTGCTGTACTTGTATATGATACACACAGACAAAAAAAAAAAAAAAAAAGCTGAGGACTTATACTGCACTAATAATGACATTTATTTATTACCGTTATTCACACAATCCAAGCCTATTCTACAGACAGAGAGAGAGAGATCTATCATTGCCTTCCTGACATTTTATTGGCTGAAATTTGGCGCAAAATTTTGCACAATTTTAAAATCGACAACTTTTGCAAAAGTGACTGTGAAATGCAGTGCTTCATTCATGACTATGCAGTGGACCAGATCGAGATTTATTAACTGCGTCTTTTAAAAAAAAGGCACAAAAATAATGTGCAAACATTCAAAAAACCAAATTTTTTTACCAACTCTGCCTTGCCTTAGAAAAGTGACCTTCTACAGCAAGTTCTGGAGGCGATTTTTCATTTGCGCAAATTTATCATAGTCTTGTGCCATCTTGATAAATTAGGCGCACATAAGCCAAAAATAAATAAATAAAAAAGGCTGTGAAGTGATAAATCTCCACTAAATGTTTACTCTTATCTATACAAAACTTAAGCCGGAAAAGTAGGTTTATTGCCACATCAGCTGACCAGAATTTAGCTTTCACTCATTAAACCCCCATCATCTGATAAATGATCTCTCCTTATGTATGTAGTTTAACCATGCAAAAGTATCTTTAGTTTTTTGATGCAGAAACATTAATGGAACAATTAAAATAATTTTGAAACATTTTAATCCTATAGTTATTCCAACTGAACAAATTACCATTGACATGAACAGATAGTAAATACTACAGATATTCGTTTATTATGGTCAGATCACTACTAGATTTCAGGTAACTTTTCAGGATAGGCTGGGATAGTAGCACTATTTCTAGCCATTAAACAACTGGTATATAAAGAGTTTTCACCAGAAAGAAGTGAAATTATAATTATATAAGTGAAATTATCTTTCACTTATATAATTGTAACGTTTGTTAAAATGACTGTGTCCTATGTAAGAGTGTCCTTCCTTAACAAAGATAAACTGTTTTACTTAGGTCTAGTTACGTTCCTGCATTGATCCCCTGTTCAACCTGGGGTTATCCCCTATCCAAAGGCAACTCTAGTCTTTTTTAGTCTCCCACGCATTCATATGTCTAAAGCTACTAAGACAGTTTAATAATAATAATAATAATAATAATAATAATAAAGACCAAACCAGACAGAAGAGGACGCTCTGTTTTAACAGAAGCCGAAAATCACCAATGAAACGGCCATTTACAGGGAATGTATCATTTTTAACTATTTATATATTAACAATAGGTTGTCTTCTGATGACACGTTCCTGTTGAGTCATCAAGATCAAGACGTCCATTGTGTTTGTAAGGGGATGCAGCACAGTTTTTGCTGCACATATATTAAAAGGGAACATGATATCTGATTTTAATATATAAAATCTGGCAATGCATTATATATGGTAAAATCTTTCTTACCATGCCCGGGAGACATTGCTGAAGGCGGAGATGGTGAGGATATTTTACTAGTTGCAAAGAATAGAATCACAACCAGCAACCTTGTAACCATAAATATCTTACTGATCATTATTGCCTCTGATTCTCATCTCATTTGAAAGGAAGACAAAAAGTTGACCTAGTGGTTGCTACCTATATCTGGAAAAGAATCAGTTTTATGTTAAAGGGGTATTCCAGGCCAAAACTTTTTTTTATATATCAACTGGCTGCGGAAAGTTAAACAGATTTGTAAATTACTTCTATTATAAAATCTTAATTCTTCCAATAGTTATTAGCTTCTGAAGTTGAGTTGCTGTTTTCTGTCTAACTGCTCTCTGATGACTCACGTCCCGGGAGCTGTGCAGTTCCTATGGGGATATTCTCCCATCATGCACAGCTCCCGGGACGTGACATCATCATTGAGCAGTTAGACAGAAAACTTGAGAAGCTAATAACTATTGGAAGGATTAAGATTTTTTAATAGAAGTAATTTACAAATCTGTTTAACTTTCCGGAGCCAGTTGATATAAAAAAAGGTTTTGCCTGGAATACCCCTTTAAGATATTAGAGACATGTAGTGAATGAGACATATTACTCTATTTAGAGCTGCAATAAGGGAGCATTTATATTGAATCAACTTTTTTAGCGCTTTCTAATTATCGCAGCTATTGTTACAGAAATTAAGCTCTATAGAGGCTTTTCAGGAGGCTCGGAGAAATCAGAATTTCAAGCTCCATATGGGGAAAGTTTATTTCAAGAATAAAATGGGAAAAACAACAAAATTATGCAAAAAAAAAGTTGATGATGGTTTTATGTAACTTGCAAATCCAAGCCTCCAGCTAAAGGGAGAAATAAATGTGTTTAATAAGCTCCATTAAATAACAAAGTAGAAGACTGCAGGGTGAAACCTTCACGAAGACTTATTAAAATAGGGATTGTTTAGAGCAACAGAAAAGCCTTCACATCTGCATATAAAATACATAAACCTTAGTAGATCAGGTGATTATTCTTAAAGTGTATCTGCAACTAAAAATGAAAGCATGATGGCATTTCCCAATCCTGATGTGCAAAGAAGGTGTTCAGTCCATGTATTGTAAGATCAGCTGTTTCTCTTACCTGTAGAATAGAAGTGCTGCAGGGAATACAATCACCCAGGACCTCCCCTGCCTTTTTCAGGTATTCCTGGCAGTCAATCACAGTGTAATAAGCCCCATCACTCTTACAGTGAGGAGACATGCTTGGCTAAATATACAGTGTAAAATACAGTCTGATTCGCACATTCACCCTAGATTATTGCCTATAATAAACAGAACTCTGGGACAGGCACTTCAATGCTGCCATCAAGGTAAACTGTGGGAGCTACCTTTCTCTCCCCCATGAAACAAAATTTGTTTCAAAAATTCATAATATATGCAACAACCTTTAAAAATGGTTATAAAGTACTAGTTTTTAACGTTAAAATATTGCTACCTTTTTACTAAATAAATAATATACCGCACCTATTGTGCACACTTGTGGGGGTCCTGTTAAAGGACATCTGCAGCGGAAAACACTTATCCCTTATCCACAGGATAGGGGATAAGTGTTTGATCGCGGGGTCTGAATGCTGGGACCCCCGTGATCTCCCATGGCTCTCCCATGCAGAAGGCGTGCTGGCCGCAGCATGACACGGCGGGCGACACGCCGCCTCCATGTAACTCTATGGGAGAGACGGGGAGGCAGCTTTCTTGCCTCCCCGCCTCTCCCATAGAGCTGTATGGGGACGGGGCGGGGGCGTAACAGTTGACCTCTGAGCTCAACACTACGCAAATTAGCACTCACACTGAGCAATAATGCGGGTGCCCCTTTTAGGAGATCGTGATGGGGGGGGGGGGGAGCCCAGCGGTCAGACCCCCCCCCCCCCCCCCCCCCCACACACACACACACACACACAAACACATCACCTATCCTGTTGATAGTGATAAGAGTTTTCCGCTGCAGTTGTCCAACACTGCTATGCCTGGCAGCGCCACTTGAGTATGGCAATTTCAGGACATACAGCAGTAAACACTGAGGAGGTTGCCTTGCTCGCAGGAGCACCACGCCATTTCGAAACATTTGATGGCCAATTTTTTCAACTATAGAGAAACAAATCCATATTTTCTGTATGTGTGAAATATACAATAACTGAGGCTCTCAGACAACTATCCAAATTACCAATCAGTTCTATCTTTCATATGTAAAACTCTTCCAATCATTACTATATTAATATAGAACTGATCAGCAAACACATTTCTATATGAAATAAATCAGGTACAGCTACATTTTAATATATACTGATAAGTTATATTACAAGGGCCTTTTAGTGTACACAGAATATGAAGGATTTGTTTTTTATATTAGTTTACAATTTTTATTCTGCCTTCAATTTTATTATGGCATAAGTAGTTTAAACTCTGTACCTATTTCTCAGGTATACTAAAGAATGGTTAAAAAACACAGTACACAAATTAAATTCTTACAAGATGTTTGTGAACTGCCTGACCCACCCTCTGGAAAGGGGCACACATCCTTTTACAACCCTTCCTGTTGCTTTAACATTTGGTTTACATATGTTTAAAATCCTGAGAGGTATTCCAGCTATGTCCCTGCCCTAAGTGTGGCATGGCTTTCTGTTTGTTCTCTGCACGACAAGGTTACAAGCGTTGTCATTTCCCAGTTACCAGTGCATTCCTAAGAAACATTTCTCCATTTGTGACCCCCAGTTGAAGCCAGGTGCTCTGGTATAACAGCCAGTGGCATTCAGGAAGGTATGGATCATTGTTTTGTCACCTGTTGGATGTCTTAATACTGATAGGAAACTGCAACTAACTTAGTAGCTTAGAGGCTGACATTCTTCTTTATATGCCACCAACAATGTCAAGCAGAATACAAGTTAAGCTTGAAAGCTCAAACAGCCCTCAAAAACTGCATTTTTAGAAGCCAGAACAATTAGAGCAACTAAAGACAAAATGTCAGTGTCAAAAAATTCTAACCAGCAGAAGAAATGATAATGTGTACAGTTCAAGACTGCAGAGTGTAGTGTAATGCGCTGGTATATAATCCTGACAGAGGGAGGCCGAGTGCCTGTTACATGATCCTAACCTAGTCATCTGATTCTTAGCCTGGTGCCAAGCGCCAGTGATATGGTTCTAATTATGAAGAAGAGTTATTTTTTTAAAGGGTACTCCGGTGGAAAAAAATTTTTTTTAAATCAACTGGTGCCAGAAAATGAAACAGATTTGTAAATTACTTCTATTTAAAAATGTTAAAGGGCTATTCCAGGCAAAACACACATGGAAGGAAGGATTAAAGGGGTATTCCAGGCCAAAAATTTTTTATATATATATATCTCAACTGGCTCCGGAAAGTTAAACAGATTTGTAAATTACTTCTATTAAAAAATCTTAATCCTTCCAATAGTTATTAGCTTCTGAAGTTTTCTGTCTAACTGCTCAATGATGATGTCACGTCCCGGAAGCTGTGCATGATGGGAGAATATCCCCAGAGGAACTGTACAGCTCCCGGGACGTGAGTCATCAGAGAGCAGTTAGACAGAAAACAACAACTCAACTTCAGAAGCTAATAACTATTGGAAGGATTAAGATTTTTTTATAGAAGTAATTTACAAATCTGTTTAACTTTCCGGAGCCAGTTGATATATATATATATAAAAAAAAATAATTTTGGCCTGGAATACCCCTTTAATCCTTCCAGTACTTATAAACTGCTGTATGACAGAGGAAGTTGTATAGTTATTTTCTGTCACAACCACAGTGCTCTCTGCTGACACCTCTGTCCATGTCAGGAACTTTCCAGAGCAGGATAGGTTTGTTATGGGGATTTGCTTCTACTCTGAACAGTTCTTGACATGGACAGAGGTGTCAGCAGAGAGTATTGTGGTCAGACATCAAAGAAATTAAAAAGAAAAGAACTTCCTCTGTAGTATACAGCAGCTGATAAGTCCTGGAAAATATAAGTAATTTACAAATCCATTTCCCTTTCTGGCACCGGTTGATTTAAAAAAAAAAAAAAAAAATGTTTTCCACCAGAGTACCCCTTTAAAGGGGCAATCTAGGATTAGAAAAAAGCAAGGCCGCTTTATTGTAGAAACACTGCCATGCATGTCAATGGGTTGTTTCTGGTACTGCAGCTTGCTCAACCTGACTATACACATTGGTATGTTATCCATTATTAATTTATATTCCCCCATACAGCTAATAATATGTCCAAACTATGACCTTAAAGAGGAGGAACCTGCATTTCCTGATGTTATAAAGAAAACTTTAAAAGTGTTATTATCTTGACTAAAGTTGTTATTTGTCCATGAAGATTGGTTGAATTCATTCACTGCAGACTTTAAAAGTTGCTGTAAGCTCACAAGAGGGAAAAGGGAAGAAAAAAAATGTCACATTATGTAAACTTTTCAGACTTTTATGGGTACAAAGAGCTACATTCACAGAGCCCTGTGTTTGCAGGGAACATAATATCTTGCAAAGCTGACAAATTTCAAGGCCTGTTTGAGTTTATTGCCTCACACGCTCTGGCTGCACAATGGATGCAGAGGAGAATCAGCTAGCCTCTAGCAATAGATTAAACAGATTAAAAAAAGTGTTAAAAGTGAGACAAATCACTTAAATATGGAAGTGCTTCCAAATAACTCAATAAAAACATTCAAGTCAGTGAGACATGGGGGTACAAGTGCTCATAAGAGGCCCGTAGGGCTGGGCGGTATGACCAAATGTGTGTATCACGGTATTTTTTTAACTTTTGACAGTTCCACGGTATATAACGGTATTTCCAAGCCCCCCACCTCCCCATATTAATTATCAGCCCACATCCCCATCGGGGTAAATACTCACATATCACCTGCAAGTGCTGCCCTCCCCGTCCTGATTGTTGCGTACGCCGGCGCTGACACTCTATACTGTGTGGTATCCCTATGCCCGGGCTGCAAAAGGTAAACAAAATAAACTTTAACGCACCAACGTCGGCCTTACGCTGGGGACGTGAGCGTCTGACAGCCATCAGCCTATCACCGGCCGCAGCAATGTTCCGCCTCAGCCGGTGATAGGCTGAGCCCACTGTCATGTAAGAAGCCGGCTTCTTACATGACAGTGAGCTCAGCCTAGCACCAGCCGAGGCAGAACATCGCTGCGGCCATTGATAGGCTGATGGCTGTCAGACGCTCCCGTCCCCAGGAAACAAGTGAGGCCGGTACTGGACCAACGGGAGTCGAGTTAAGTTTATTTTGTTTATTTTTTGCAGCCTGGGCATAGGGATATCACACAGTATAGAGCAGTGGTCTCCAACCTGCGGACCTCCAGATATTGCAAAACTACAACTCCCAGCATGCCCGGACAGCCAACGGCTGTCCGGGCATGCTGGGAGTTGTAGTTTGGCAACATCTGGAGGTCCGCAGGTTGGAGACCACTGGTATAGAGTGTCAGTGCCGGCGGCCGCAACAAACAGGACGAGAAGGGCAGCGCATGCGGGTGACAAGTGAGTAGTACCCTGATGGGGACAGCGCTGGGCTAATAATTGTGGGGGGCAGAACAGCGCTCGCAGGTCACATAGGATTAGTTCCCCGATGTGGGGACAACGCAGCGCTGGGCTGATAATTCATTCCCAAAGGGGGAGGGACCAAACCGGTATTGCGGTATGGGTTAAAATTCATATCATGCAGCACAAAAATGTCGGTGTTCGGTATGAACCAGTATACCGCCCAGCCCTATAAGAGGGATCACTTTTATGCCACAGAGGGCTCCATATGCAATTGACAAGAGGGCAGAAAGGGATTTATGCTGGAGAGATCAGAAAAACAAAATGACAAGAAATGACTCTACTCCTAATGCTGCTGCAGCCGGTTATAGTAATGTGAGGTGACTGGTGGAAGATGCAGACACTGGCATCCTCATACAAGAATAGCTCCACTCATTGATCACCAGGGATTCTTTGTAAAGCTGCTGCCATTTATCTTCTACCAGTTCACCCATACTCGGGGTATCCAGGCAGCTGTCTAATCATCCATACACAAAGTGACAGAGCCACAGACCGAGAGCTGTAGTCTAATATCTCATAATACGGCTACAGCTAGGGATGAATTTGCAGAAGTTGTTGCATAGTAGGGGAAAACTAGCGATGATTTATACAAGGATATGCTAAATAATCATTTACTACACGAAACTCAAAAAGTAGCAGGAACTGTAATTTCGCAGACACTTATTAACAAATGACTTGTCTGGGATTTGTTCAACGTTGTGTGATTTTTTTTCCTCATTTCAGCAGATAAAATCTTTTAGGCTGGAATTTTTTTTTTTCTTCCAGCTTTTGTCTCCATATTCATTTTGTAAGAGCGGCTGGTAACCATGGGGATGACAGTGCTAGAATGTCTGAAAGGTTTTCAGACTAATATGCTACTGAATGGAGAAGTCTGCCTGTGAATACACAGTGCAAAAAGTCCAAGTTTAGAAGACCAGGTCATTTCTATCACTGCCTGAAATGATGGGTTAGCGAGAGAGCAACCGGTGGGGCAGTAGGCATCGTGGCTGGAAAAAACTTCACAGTGCAGCCAACCAAGTGCCAGGGAAGTATTGCTCATGTAAACACAAATCAAAAGGAGGCCAAACAGGGGCTGAGCGCCCGCATAATGGACACACATACAAAAGGAGCAACACACAAAAAGAAAGGAGCCTATTGTCTCTGGATACTGTGGACTGATCAAGGAAGAATTCTCACATGAACAACTAATTGCTAAGAGCTGGGAAAGTCTGGCCGGGCATGCAGCAGGGTAAACTCTTCAACTCATTGGCTGGTTTTATGTTATATGAAAGATGTGTACATTTTACTGCATTCTATGAAGAATAGGAGAATCCTCATCAGACACAAGATAGGAATAATTCAGCCCTGCAAGCATGCTGCATACCACCAGACATAGGAAACTGGACAAAAGAGCATGTGCAAAGAAACCTGAAGTGCATGTCAAGTCCTTACAAAACCATCAATTAAAAGTATAAACAAGTGATGGAATGCAAGCCCAAAACTAGGAGGATCTCTATATATTTGCTTTGGGGATTTTTGTGGTGTCCGCAGCAAGAAACTATAAAGATGATAACCATGAAGACTACACTTAGTAAAATATATCTGCCAAGAAACACAGAAGGCTGTGGTGTCTCTGCCGCATAGCGAATAAAGATTGTGACTGTCAATTACAAAGTGAGCAGGTTTAAATATATACTTCGGAATCCCTAAAGTACAAAATGGAGCAATTCACTAAGAAAGTAAAAAAGGGAAGAAGAGTTTTTGTAGGATGTAGGATTGTAGGTTTATACATAATAATGATAATGCAGCTGTACTCATTCCTTTACACACAATCTCAATATCTTCCCTCCCCCAATGTGACACTCAGCCATAAAGAACTTTTAAGACGCCCTATTCATACAGGCACAATGAAAGAAACACAAACGCTTGGAGGGAATGGCAAAGAGGCCTGCCCAGAACTGATCACTTGTAATCTCACAAATGGCTGAAGGAGTAATAATTGTACCCTTTACCAACAGGATGGCAGCCACCTACCAGTATCAAATGGGGCTCAACCTGTATAAAGCTGGTGGTTTTAAAAATGTGATGTAACAATATGCCCAACACTTGATTTGATAAAAACTAGAAGAGGTATTAAAGATTATATATAGCTGACTAACCATAGATTGCAGGCTACTAAACCATACAGTTATACACAGGATGGTCTAAAGCACCAAGCCCAATGACACATCCAAAAGGAAAAAATAAGTACATTCATGATTACTACAGACCACGGAAAATGAGATCTGCGACTCTAAACTGTAAATCGCACTAGGAAGCACTGAAAGAATGTGCTCTAGTTACAGACAAAAGCAATCTGTAGAAATCATATGATAGCCCATAGGAATGCATGTCATGCCTCACAGGTCCTCTACTCAGACAAAGCATTAAACAAGTCAACCAGGCAGGGCAGCAGAGTTTTACAACAAGAACACCGACCCTCTAGAAATACTGATCTGTACTAACAAAATATACAGTATATCATTGCACCCTCCTATACAGGAGAATGCCAGTAAAATAACGTTTCTGCTAATGGATCTCTTTTGTCTGGGATGCGAGTCTGTCAGTGGCATTCCACTACATCGCTTACTGCTTTCAGCGGCAGGGTTAAGAAGACTCCTCTGCTCCACACTTCAGCATATACAGCATCCCTGGACCTGCTGGGGATTCTAGTACTCCATTAGAGGCCACATATTATTGAAGCAGATGTTGCATCTTACAAGACTGCTGAGGTATTTACTATTCATAAGAAGGGTGTATGAGAAAGATGAGAGAGAAGATCTAGAAGATCATCCACATATTATAGTCTAACACGATCAGCAGACAGACAATCTTCATTCTTATCATTCACAGGATTGGACTTTGACATTAACCATTACATGAAAGAGCCACTGCTCCATTTACAACTCGTAAAATGCTCTACATGCAGGAACTGCAAACTCAGCTGACTGCCAGACTGGTAATAAAAGAGCGAGACCAGGAGCAGGTCCATCTGAACTGGCACAAAGTCACATAACAATTGCGCAATCTGCCTTTTACTCGGGCAGAAGAGCTACCATTAACCCCTTAACGACAATGAACTTAAATGTACGTCATGTAGAGGTCCGCACACTCGGTGGGGATGTAGAAAAATTATACTATTCTGGCGCTTGCTGGATCTGGAGACGGGGTGTAAAAGATGCCAAAACTCCAGGTAGTTAGGAACAGCATTCTTTTATTGTAGCAATTAAAACAGTTTACAATGCGTTTCGAGGGGGTCTGCACCCCTCTTCCTCAGGTCAGGGACCCCCTCGAAACGCGTTGTCAACTGTTTTAATTACTACAATAAAAAGTACACTGTTCCTAACTACCTGGAGTTTTGGCATCTTTTACACTCCGTCTCCAGTTCCAGCAAGCGCCAGAATAGTGTCATTATTCTACAACCCCACCGAGTGTGCGGACCTCTACATTGCAAGACCGCCCCAGAACGCTGGGGACGGACAGACACGGGCTGCTGCTGCTTCCTCCTTGCTTAAGGCTGACAACGGTGTTGCGCTCGGAGCGCAACACATCAAGCAGAGCAGATATACTTTACACACCTTTTTACATCTGCCACGAGGTAAAGGCACAGGGTGTGCCGGAGCATGTCCCCTTTTTATTTTCAAATAAAGTAAATGTACGTCACGATGCAGTGGTACTTAACGCACCATGACGTACATTTACGCTCTGTGATGACCACAAGCACCGGATCAGTGCTCGCGGCAGGTCCCAGCTGCTATGAGTAGCCAGGGACCCGCCGGTAATAGCGGACATCAGTTAGCAATACAGATCACGGCATCTGCGGCAGTGTGGCACTTAAAATGGGTGATCGGATCGCCCGCAGCGCTTCCGCGGGGATCCGATCATCCAGCATGGCGGCTGGAGGTCCCCTCCCCTGCCTCCAGCCATCTCCTGGGGTCTTCTGCTCTGGTCTGAGATGGAGCAGACCAGAGCAGAAGATTGCCGATAACACTGATCAGTGCTATGCCCTATGCATAGCACTGAACAGTATTAGCAATCAAGTGATTGCTATAAATAGTCCCCTATGGGGACATAAAAAGTGTTAAACAAAAAAAAAAAAAGAAAAAAAAAAAAAAAAAGGGAAAAATCCCCTCCCCAATAAAAATGTAAATTGTCCCTTTTCCCCCCCATTTTACCCCAAAAGGCGTAAAAAAAAAATAAAAAAATTAAACATATTTGGTATTGTCGCATGCCTCTCTCCTAGCACTGTATCCTCTTTTTCCAGCCCACCGATGCACCTGAAAGCTAAACTACCGTATTTAAATCGGGGTATACCACGCACCGGCCTATAACACGCACCCTCGTTTTACCAAGGATATTTGGGTAAAAAAAGTTTTTTACCCAAATATCCATGGTAAAATGAGGGTGCGTGTGTGCGCGTGTATACCCCGATATACCCCCAGGAAAGGCAGGGGGAGAGAGGCCGTCGCTGCCCGCTTCTCTCCCCCTGCCTTTCCTGGGGTCTAGAGCGCTGCTGCTGGCCCTTCTCTCCCCCTGGCTATCGGCGCCGCTGCCCGTTCTGTCCCCCTTACTATCGGTGCCGGCGCCCCATTGCCGGCGCCGATAGCCAGGGGGAGAGAAGGGGCAGCGGCACAGATTGCCGACGCCGCTGCCCCGTTGCCTCCCCCATCCCCGGTGGCATAATTACCTGGTTCGGATCCGCGCTGCTGCAGGCCTCCGGCGTGCGTCCCCGGCGTCGTTGCTATGCGCTGCACGGCGCGGCGCATGACGTCAGTGCGCCGCGCCGTGCATAGCAACGACGCCGGGGACGCATGCCGGAGGCCTGCAGCAGCGCGGATCCGAACAAGGTAATTATGCCACCGGGGATGGGGGAGGCAACGGGGCAGCGGCGCTGGCAATCGGTGCCGCTGCCCCTTCTCTCCCCCTGGCTATCGGCGCCGGCAATGGGGCGCCGGCACCGATAGTCAGGGGGACAGAACGGGCAGCGGTGCCGATAGCTAGGGGGAGAGAAGGGCCGACAGCAGCGCTCTAGACCCCAGGGAAGGCAGGGGGAGAGAAGTGGGCAGCGACGGCCTCTCTCCCCCTGCCTTTCCTGCGAGTGTATCGGCGTATAACACGCACATAGACTTTAAGCTAAAAATTTTAGCCTAAAAAGTGCGTGTTATACGCCGATAAATACGGTAATTTATGCAGGTAAGTCAGCAACTGCCAAGCCAAGAAGTTTGTGAAGAAACGAATCACTGTAAGTTCGCTCATCTCTACTTAAGGCCAAAATGGGCCTGGTCCTTAAGAGGTTAAAGATCCAGACTTTAACCACATATTTTAGCAGACACTAAGAAATTTGAGAGCTTCGCCAAATGTACGATAAGGCTTATTGATACTGCAGGTGAGATTATATATCATAAATACAATTGTCTTAAAGTGAGGCTTTCCTCAGGTGATAACCGTTTTCTAGTTTGTAAACAGCGCAAAAACTGCAAAAAGGACATATACTCCCAGTTTTTCCTTGCCCACGACTGGTATTTCAGAGTTAAAAACATTTTGTATTATTGTATCTATTGGTTGTCAGGGCATGCTGGGAGGTTGTAGTGGGGAAACAACTGGAGGCACGCTGTGATAGGCAGGGTGCGAGCGCAGGCTAAATGAATTAGGACCGATGCCCGGCCGCCATCGGTCCAAATTCATGCGTGACGTCACGCCAGGCTGCAGCCGGCCACTAGGAGGGAGACCCCTAGTGGCCAGTTTTCAAATGTAAATGAAACAATTTTAATGAAAAAAATAAAAATAATTAATGTACGGTATATTAGAGATATGTTGTAGTACATAAGTACTAGGGATCGACCGATTATCGGCATGGCCGATATTATTGGACGATAATCACGATTTTGTGCATTATCGGTATCGGCAATTACCTTGCCGATAAGCCGATAATGCCCTGCCCCTGCACCGCCCCCACCGAGGCCGCCACCCCCCCCCCCCCCCCCGACCCACCGCACCGCACACCCCACTGTGATGCTGGGCGGTATACCGGTATGGATTTTTGCCCATACCGCTATACCGGTCGGGCCCCTCCCCCACCCTCCGAGTCAATAAAAAAATTAAACTTACCCGTAATGGGGGTGGTCCGGGCCATCCATCCTTCCTGTAGTGTCCGGGGGCGTTCCGGGTGAAGAGTGAACCGGTCCGGGCTGTCCTTCTCCGGCGGTCATCTTCTCCACTCCGGGCAGGCTCCAGGCCTAGTACACTGCGCACGGGCATCACTGCGCAGCGGCGTCTATGCAGCGTACTAGGCCAGAGCCTGCCCGGAGTGGAGAAGATGATCCCCGGAGAAGAAGGACAGCCCGGACCGGTGCACCCTCCACCCGGAACGCCCCCAGACACTACAGGAAGGATGGATGGCCCGGACCACCTTGACAGGTAGGGGGAGAGAAGCGGGTGGCGGCGGCGGCCTATGGCCCCGCAAAAGCCACTGCAGATCATTGATTTAAAGCGCCCGCTTTAAATCAATGATCTGCAGTGGTGTCGCAGGGGGTTAAATAGCCGATAACTTATACCGATATTCCGGTATAAGTTATCGGCTATCGGCCCTAACCTGCACCGATTATCGGTATCGGCCCTAAAAAAAACATATCGGTCGATCCCTAATAAGTACTACAACATATCAAAAAAAAGTTTGGTGTCAGTGCCCATTTAAGCTTCATTTTAGAAAATTTGATAATGTATGAGGAATTACCTACTTGGAGCTTCTACTGGATAAGATGGTGGCCTTACTGGCGGCAGCCAACAAGCTAGGTTAGCCACTATTAGAGGTAGCCACACATACAAAATATTTGCCAACACACCCTATTTTGACAGGACTCGCCAACAATCTCGTTTATTGGAACAACCCATCTGTTGCCATCAATCCCCCTGACATCTTCAACAGAGGAAGAAAGGGGCTGAGGTACACAATTCTCTGTAACCATGTCTGTAATCCATTTTCTGCTACTAACAAGTAATATTGACAAATAAGACATTTCCTCCCTCAACAAACCCTGGAAAGGAAGTCAGAAATCCAATAGAAACATGTAAAGGACTTAAAAGACAATGAAAGTTTTTTTTTTTTGTATATGCCTGTCGTCCTAGTATTATATATGAAAAAAGTATATAAAATGAAATTATTTCATATCTCCATAGTCACACACAAATAAAGTCAGCGAACCACAAAGGGAAGAGATGAAAGTTAATATAACACAACACAACCACACCATAAAGTATTATTAGAAAACACAGATAAAGAAGGAATAAGCTTTCCGATGAAACATGTTATCTCCCTCATAATTTGCACTGCTTTTACACAACTGACATGTTAACACTTAGTGCACTGGGCAAGCACTGGACCCCTTCTTTACATAATGCCCTGACTATGCAAACAGACTAAAGGAATGCAATGACGTCATTTAAACCCTGAAGGAAATTGTGGACAACAGAAGAAAAAGAACAAAGTACCCCTTACAATGATCACAACTGTGGCCTGATTTCACTGCCTGAGCAACCACAACACATGGGACGGGGAAATGCTAGCCACTGAACATAGACATATGCAGATGCCAAGAATGAACTCAACAAGATACCAAAGGGATTCTACTCCAGGTAGAAGCATGGTGAAACTATCAGAAATGGAGGTTCATGCACATCAGTTTAACCCTTTAGGAATGTCTTACATCCCTGTATGTAATGTACATCTGTTTTATGACAGGGATTTCAATAACTGAAGGCAGAGCTTGATCCTTTCTGGTAAGCTATCGGTCACATAGAACAATAGACACTGCTGACCTGCTGATTTCTTTAATGGCCAACCATTTCAGCCTTAAAGATATTCCACTGCATAAAGCTTAATCTCACCTGTCAGCACCAAATGTGACACAGACTGAAATAGGAATGTCTGCTTCACTTCAAAGTCCTCTTGTGACCTTGGGCAATTTACAATACCTCCCCAGACATTACACACAGGATTGGAGCTAAGCCTTCTTGGCAAACAGTCACAAAAAATATGCATCTCCAAAAAGAACAGCAATATTAACTGCATGCAGAAAGAAGTAGAAGAAGAAATAGATAAAAAAATCCCTTTGAGTAAGCAGGTATATTTTTACACATTGCTGATGGTCTTTATTTAACAAAACAAAGGGAAGTAACAGCCTGAGTTTGTCTATCATGGACAAAACCACAATTTTCATCTGAGCTAGTCCTTATCACCTACTGTACGTCACAACTGGGTACTGGTTGGCTCACTAGTTGTACTAGATGTTATGTGTCAGGAATCTTCAAAAAAAGTAGGTGAGATGGCTTAATGCTGCCATAAAATGTATTAAGGTTTTAGAACTCAGAATCTTTATTCAGGTAATCTGTTGTTCCAATTGATCATTTCTGCCTTGAGTAACTAGCTAGATCAGGGAGTACTCCAGACTATCAGATAGCAGGCAGTATGATGCCACTTATGATAACTTACATGTGTGAAATGACATATTGATCATCATAGGAATTAAACAGTGATAGAAACACACAATATGGCTGGCTATACATCTTCCTAAGATGAAGATACAACCTAGTATATCCCAAAATGGTTTTAAGTGGCATGTCACCCTGAAATGGAATTATACCAATCTCCACCTCCTCCTCTTCTGGTGATCACATAGATTGCTGAAGATCCCAAAATGTACTTGTAACCGAGTATATACAATGCTTTCATAAATATATCTCCAGCCATGAATTCTATTGTCTTACAGTAATGAAGGATGATTTGTGTTTTTTTCCTTTGGTAACCATGAAGTTAAGAAAAGGTATTGATATGGACCATTACAATGTTTATATACAGTGGACACTAGAGCTGGGCGGTACGACCAAATATGTGTATCACGGTATTTTTGTAACTTATGGCGGTTCCACGGTATTTCTTTCACACCCCCCTCCCCAAATCATGTGACCCGCCAGCGCTGTTCTGCTCCCCCCCAATTAAGGATCAGCCCAGCGGGGTACTACTCACATGTGTCACCCGCAAGCACTGCCCTCCTCCTCTTTGTTGGGGGCCGCCGGCGATGGAACTCTATACTGTACGCCAGTGGTCTCCAACCTGCGGACCTCCAGCTGTTGCAAAACTACAACTCCCAGCATGCCCGGACAGCCAACGGCTGTACGGGCATGCTGGGAGTTGTAGTTTTGAAACAGCTGGAGGTCCGCAAGTTGGAGACCACTGCTGTAAGCTGTATCCCTATGCCCGGGATGCAAAAGATAAAGAAAAACTTTAACTTACCTACCTCAGCCTTACGCTGTTCCTTGGGACTGGAACGTCTGACAGTTGTCAGCCTATCACCGGCTGGAGCGATGTCCCGCCCCGGCCAGTGATAGGTTAAGCCTTTATTGGCATCAAGAAATGTAGACAATTTTTCCAACTACAGAACATTCTTTAGGTGAAGAATGCACTTTCTGGTCCTAAAGCTTAGAACAAACAGGTCATTCTGATGTGGTCCTGTGCATGGAAAGCCCCCTTGCTATCTGATTGGTTGCTATGGGCAACTGATCAACTTTTCCTCAGCACAGGTTTTAATAAGTCTCCCTCATAGACTTCAAAAGAAAGTCTGTTTGTGTATCCGAAATTAGTGAAGAGGTTGAGAGGTACTGTCAGCAGTAAGTACAGGAGTCGAAGAGCAGGACACCTACCAACCTGACTACTCCTGTGTGGTCTCTTCCAGTGATTTTGTGGGCAGGCAGCAATCTCTCACAACGTCAATATGAAAAGGTTGGGAGGGAGATGCATGATCAATAGTCAATCTGTAGCTAGAGCTTTTACTTTTCTTAAGTGAGCTCTTCAGCCACATATCCAAGATCATGTATCTGCCGAGATAGCTAAGTAATATCAACAAAACCTAGCTCTACGGAACAGTATGTTTGGCTAAATATGGACTACTGACCTAATTTCCCTTATATAATGACATTATTTATAAGGGCATCAGTTTCTTTCATCTACAAAACAAATTCATAGTTTACTTTACTTCTTTGTCTCATGTCCTGTAAAGCAAATAAAGATCATGGCTGTATTGGGATACCGGAAGATGTCATAACTCACATTCCTTTACCTAGGACTTTTGTAAAAACAAACAATTTAACCTGTTATTTGTCAGTTTCACATGCAAATACTGAGACATCTGCAAAGAATTAATCTAGATGGGAGACATGCTTAAAGGAAATATGCCATCAGAAAATTACCTATTTAAATCAAGTTTTAAAAAGGGGTACGCCAGTGCTTACACATCTTTTCCCCTATCCAAAGGATAGGGGATAAGATGCCTGATCGCGGGAGTCCCGCCGCTGGGGACGCCCGGGATCATGCAAGCCTACGGGAGGGGGCGTGACAGCTATCACGCCCCCTCCCATAGGCTTGCATTGAGGGGCGGAGTGTGACGTCACACGCCACCAGCCCTGCGGTCGACCGTAATCAGACCCAGAGCGAACACGCTCCGGGGACTGATTACAAACGGGGTGCCGCGTGCATGATCCTGGGCGTCCCCAGCTGCAGGGCTCCTGCGATCAGGCATCTTATCCCCTATCCTTTGGATAGGGGATAAGATGTCTAAGCACCGGAGTACCCCTTTAATGTCAATGTTTTTTTACAGAATTTTTGGTTATTTTTCTTCTAATTTTTTATTTTACTATTATGTTAAAATCTCTCTTAATAGTTTCAATTCCGGTCGCTAGGCCTAAAATTAAGCTGAGAATCCTGTTCTGTACAGATCACTTCCCAGCAGTGCCCTCCATATCATCACAGACAGGATTACAGAGAAAGGTGACACCAATGCAATAACAGGTACACAAAATACTTACGGCTCAGCCTCCCCCTCTAGAATAACAGTTGCAAAGGGCACCAATCACGCTAAGACACCTTTTCCATTCTTATCAATGGGAAGGCTTCAGTCTATTTTTGCCTTGTTTACGGGGCTTGCTGTAAATTCTCTCTCGAAATCTCAGCAAATATGGCAGCCCCCATAATAATGTACAACAATTGAATTTAAAAAAGTATACGTCAGAAAATAGAAACAGAAGAAAAGAAAAATATAAGAGAAAGTTTCTGTACCGGTCTGAGCAAATCCCAAACACTGTGGGGAAATTACTAAGCTGAAAGCACCACAAATTTGGATCAAAACTGTTAAAAAGAACAAACTGGTGTACATGCCTTAGTCCTTATTTTCTATTTTTATTAGTACTTTTCAAAAAGGTCTAGAGATGCACAAAAGGTGTGTAAAAATAAGTTGTAAGATGTTCAAGGTTTTGCAACCCCTTAAGGACAAAATCCATTTTGACCTTAAAGGGGTACTCGGCTGCTCAGCGTTTGGAACAAACCGTTCCGAATGCTGGCGCCGGGAGCTTGTGACGTTATAGCCCCACCCCCTCAATGAAAGTATTTTAGAGGGGGCGTAACGGCTGTAAATAAGGGTAATTTCCCTTTTTATTAGGGGAGGGAGTTTTACATAATTTTAGAAACTTATTCATTTTACACTTCTTAAGTTTCAATAGGGGACTTTGATATGCAATCATTAGATTGCATTTACTGTATAATGCTATGTCTATGGCATAGCATTACACAGTGTGATAGGCAATCACTTGATATAGTCTGGCTAAGCCAGGCTACATCAGTGAATCGGCAATTGGTGGCAGGAGGCAGGTAAGGGGACCCTCGTCCACTGTTTTAGCTCAAGGAACCTTAAGTACGCCCTTGTATTTTATTTATTTTTTTAACTTGTTTAACTTTTGTTCAAGTGTTCAACTTAAACTAAGAATACAGAAAAATACACTGTTCATTTACTAGGTTTTGTTCTAAAAACTAAACACCATTTAAGGTTGTTGTGACCAAGGTCAAACAATGTCAACAGTACAGAACAATGCAGTTTAGATGGCTGATAACATGTATACAATTCTGCCAGGCACTTAACCAATCTCTTAGCAGGCTTTTCTAGTGATGAAAGGCATTCACACCACAGAAAACACAAAACATCATAATAAGTGAACTTCCTCTAACACCGGTATAATTTGAAACAGAGGGCAGGACTTCAAAAAGGAAGGAATCAAGAAGAAATATGAAAGAAGAAATCAAAATCCCAATTACTTGCCTTGTTTTCATAAAGTACCACAGATGGAAGAGCACAAAGGGACTGCCTAACCCACTGCTGGGTCACAAAGAGGATAAAATGGAAGATTCACCATACAATAAAACACGGGAAAACTTAAAAAAAAAAAAACAAAAAAAAAACTTGTATGGTGCTTTGAGAGGAGCGTTATTCATTGCAGCTCCGTACTGTATTATGTTCTTGTATTATGGAGGCATCTGTAAGGATACAGAATCCAACCAAGAAATGTACAGCAGAGAAGAATAGAGGTCTATGGGTCCTACATTACCTCTTCATGCAGCTCTGAAGGTGATAGACAGCCACAGGAAGCTTATGTGCATGAGGCCCAATTCTGCAGTTTAGTACGGTATATGTTTTAGAGAGCCAGAAACAATCTGGAAACTCTATAAAGAGCATATCCACAGCATGCCACAGAGACCTGCTTCTTATTGATCTCAGCATCACCACTAGCCTTGGGCATCACTAACACCTAGAAGGCCTAGAGAGGTCAGCCAGGAGCTGGGCCAGCTATTTACTTTAAGATAAATAAGCTGTCATGAAGAAATCACTATCAGTCATTGAGGATGCAGGAATACTAGTCTTCTCATTACAGACAAGCTGGGAACAAAGTAAGGCTGCATACACACCACGTTTTTGCAATACAGTTCCCGTATTAGGTTTTTGATGAAGAACCGATTCCTCAAAACTGAACAAAACTGTCCAAAACTTGTGTACAAATTTTAACCTGTATAAGGTTAAAAACCGTATACAGTTTAAAAAAGGATGCCCGGTTGCATACATTTTTTAAGAAAAAAACGTTAATGTTTTTAACTTTTCACTCCATTATGAAGTTTCACTTGTTTGATTAAAATTCCGAGAAAAAAAACAAACTGTGCAAAGTAAAAAACCGTATGGTGAAAACTGGATGGAACCGTACGCACATACGGTTCTGTACGGTTCCTATTGACTCCCATGTTAAAAAAAATAAAAAGTATACGGTTTAATATGGTTTTTAACCCGCACCAAAAACAGTGGTAGGCTACGTTTTTTTGGTACAGGAAAAATACCTGACAAAACCGTACAGGATGCAAAAGGGACACAACCTGATGCATCTTTTGACATACAGTTTTCAATGGATACGGTTTCATACAGTTTTCACATTGATAATGTATACAGGTATTGCAAAAACATGGTGTGATGCCTTACCATCTCAACTACAGAATACTGCGCACATTTCCTCCCTTGATATCTGCCTAAACAAGTAGGATATACTATGTAGAAACTGATAAAAGAGAAGGGAGTACATTTATAAGTAAGAATTCTGCTTATAAGCAGTGCACAACACAAAACCTGTGAACTGTGCTGGTATATAGCCACACTTGTAAAAAAAAAAAAAAAGTGTTCAAGCTGCCATAGGAACCATTTCTCAAGTCATGAACAAACTCTGGTAATTTGCAACGAACAAAGTCACTTTATCCATGAGAGTTTTATGACCAATAAAATAATCTTTCCAGGTCTCCGTAACAAACTTCCAGTTCTAGCATAGTCCATGGGGACCACACACATACTGATCAGCTACCCTTTTATATCTTCTGCTTAAATTTGTGGTCCGCCCCAGGTTTAATAGAATTAACACAGGAGGGGAGGCTAAATGACAACACTGTCACAATAATTTCCTTCAGAAAAGTAGCAATGAGATGACAGCATGGCCATAGAAACAACACTCCAATAAAGGACGGCACATGGAAACACAGAGGAGACTTCAACGACAGATACTAATAGCCAAGTAAGAAGACAGTACGTATACAGGACACTAAGGGTTAAGAAGCATCCTTCATCTGTCTAGATAAAGTATCAGTCGGTGAGGTGAAGTCATTGGGGACATATACTACATTTAAAAACGATCAATAATTTTCATCTGGAAATATCAGCTGAGTGTTTTGCGCTACCATCAATGAGATTTATTTCTTTTCTTTGTCTATACAAGTAAACCAGGATTTCACGACGCCCAGCCATGGCTTATTCACCCGACACACCCTGGTAATTCAAAACACACACCCACCTGCTAAAGTTATCAGTGCGGACGGGAAACAAACAAAAGTGCAGAGAAGTAAGATCATGTATTTCCCAGATACCGAGTCTACACGCTGAAATCTACAAGTTGGAACGTATGGAGAAGTTTCAATTAACACTTGGGTGTGAAATGCGTTACAAAGTGAACAGTGGGTAGAACCATTTCCACAAAGCCTTCAGCTTGTCTCTAGAACTTACAACATTTCACAGGTGGTACAACAACTGCTGCTATTTACAAAGGTGATCAGAAATAATCAGGGATCATTAGCTCTAACAAACAGAAGGCCTATAATGTGGTGGAAGAGACTCCCCGATGCAAAGGCCTTAAAGGGGTACTCCGCTGCTCAGCGTTTGGAACAAACTGTTCCAAACGCTGGAGCCAAGAACTTGTGAGGTCATAGCCCCGCCCCTCATGACTTCACACCCCACCCCCTCAATGCAAGTCTATGGGAGGGGGCGTGACGGATGTCATGCCCCCCTCCCATAGACTTGCATTGAGGGGGGGCGTGGTGTCATGAGGGGGCGGGGCTATGACCTCACACGCTCCCAGCTCCAGTGTTCGGAACAGTTTGTTCCCAACACTGAGCAGAGGAGTACCCCTTTAAGGGTGCGTTCCCACAGAGCGTATACGCAGCGTATTTGACGCTGCGCAAAATGTATGGCAGCAGCGGGAAATACGCTGCGTATCCCTTGCTCACTATACACACAGGGCTTTCCGGCGGCAGCCCTATGTGAGTAGTGAGTTTTGGAGGCGGGGCCGTGTGCCGGAGTGTCTGTGACGCGCGGCTCCGCCTCCAAAACTCTCTACACACATAAGGCTGTCGCCAGAAAGCCCTGTGTGTATAGTGAGCAAGGGATACGCAGCGTATTTCCCGCTGCTGCCGTAAATTTTGCGCAGTGTCAAATACGCTGCGTATACGCCCTGTGGGAACGCACCCTAAATGAACGTCAGCAACTTTTTAGCCAATCTGACCACACGCAGGACCTGGTGATCACACATTTCTAGACCCATAAGCCAAGCTTCATTTTTTACGCTCTTTATTTTTAAAACAGGCAAGTTTGGGATTATTTACTATTTATTTGTTTTTTTTTTTTACAAGAACAAGGAAAAGAAACATTTTAGCAAACTGGGCAACTTCCATTAACAACATGTATGAACATACTTGTAGTACGGGTCGTGTCAGACATAATGCATTTGTAAATTCTGCAACAAATAAAGTAGCAGCCAAGTAGATGAGATTTGCAATGAGAAAAAAGGAAAAAATAATAATCTGCAGTGGGCATTGACCTATAGTGCAGATTTAAAATTTGTGCAGCATGGCAACTGCTGCATAAGATTTGTTGCAGATTTTGCTCATTGGGGGAGATTTATCAAAGATTTAGACTGGGTTTTCCTGTCTAAATTTGTCGCACAGAAAGTCGCAGTCTAAATATGTGCGACTTTTTTGCGACTTTTGCTTTAGAGGATTTTTAGAACATGATGCGTTCTAGTCTATTCTAGATGGAAAAATGCATTGGTGCTGAATTTATCAAAAGCGACTTTTCAGCGACAAGTCACATGGGCTGAAAGTACGCTGAAATGTCAGACCATACTGGAACAGGTTTAAATACAGTCTAAAGCATAGATCCCAAAGTCTGCGCAGAATTTATCAAGAGCCTTGCGAAATTAGGCGCACAATAGACCAGCCTACCGCTCTGTAGTTTGGTCTATATTAATGCGCGACAGACAGCTTTGATAAATCTCCCCCATTGACTTTATTGGGGGAAGCTGTAATCCGCAGGTGTTGTGGATTTTGACGCAGATAGGATGTGGAGCAAGTGTTGACTTTCTTTAATGGCATACCTGCCTTCATATGTGCAGCGGCAAATCCACACGATTTGATGCAGAAACTATCGATTCTGGTAACGGAGACATTTAGCTTGTTTATGCCCTCATGTCTCTGGTCAGGGTTAAGTAAGATAAGAGGTCGGATATTCACCTGTACAAATCCTCTGTTCCCTGCTGCCTAACCAGTCTAGAAAAATAAAATTTGCCTAACTATAGTACATGGTCCCACAAAAACGGCGACGTAAAGCTGCCATGCCAGAGTTTAGTTGGCAGATTCTGGTGTTTATAGCTCTGTCAACAGTCTACATTGTAGGGAAGCTGGCAGACCCACCTGGCCATCCATTCACAGAAGAAATCAGGATTAGCCATGTTGGCTTTCGGCCAATCCTCCTTTGCTCTTTCTGGTGGGTGAGAGGTGCCCAGACGACACTCATCCCTCCTACGCCAATGGACATAACATGCATAGAAGGCATGTCCTACATAGTTATACTTACATAGTAAATATTTAATCTTTATGACCATATACACTTGTAAGTGCGAGATAGGCAATACTAAATACACACTTATTAACATAATAAAACACCCTATAACCTGTCAGCACAACTTTCCCATGAGTCTGTGGGAGCCATTCACCATAAAGACCCATTCAGACTGCAGCTCAGGGCGACACTGGTGGCAGCAAAACTTGCACAACATTCACATGCTCTTCATGCAGAACGTGTCCTCTTATGGCTTTCCATCAGCGTTAAGTGAAACCAGCGAGAACTGACAAACAGTAGCTTGTGTGTGATGTATTCAGAGCATAAAAGGCCTTCTGGATTCTCACGGTTTATTTGCATTATATGCTGCAAGACAAGAAACGTCTTTCCTACTGGTAGTATAATGCACACCTTCCTGCACAATGGGTATAACCTGGGCATCATGTATATGAGTAGTGCACCTCATTTCTGCACAATGGGTATAACCTGGGCATCAGGTATATGAGTAGTGCACCTCATTCCTGCACAATGGGTATAACTTGGGCATCAGGTATATGAGTAGTGCACCTCATTCCTGCACAATGGGTATAACCTGGGCATCATGTATATGAGTAGTGCACACCTTCCTGCACAATGGGTATAACCTGGGGATCAGGTATACGAGTAGTGCACCTCATTCCTGCACAATGGGTATAACCTGGGCATCAGGTTTATGAGTAGTGCACCTCATTCCTGCACAATGGGTATCACCTGGGCATCAGGTTTATGAGTAGTGCACCTCATTCCTGCACAATGGGTATAACCTGGGCATCAGGTTTATGAGTAGTGCACCTCATTCCTGCACAATGGGTATAACCTGGGCATCAGGTATATGAGTAGTGTACCTCATTCCTGCACAATGGGTATAACCTGGGCATCAGGTTTATGAGTAGTGCACCTCATTCTTGATGTTGCCAGAGAAGAAAAACTTTCAGACATTAACATAACACGACAACTGCAATATTCTAGAGCCTGGTCCAGATTATTCTTCCACATTACTGTATGGTACACAGTGCACAAATGCCATGCTATTCATCGTCAATAACTTAGCCAAGTGTTTTACAGTGTGACTTCAGCTGTTGCAAAACTACAACTCCCAGCATGCCCGGACAGCCGAAGGCTGTCCGGGCATGCTGGGAGTTGTAGTTTTGCAACAGCTGGTGACACACTGTTTAGAAAACATTGATTTAGCCCATACAGAACGAGCCATTATTTCCAGCTAATCAATCCATACCTACAGGATAATGCCAGAATATCAGGTTACTTCCCAATAGGACCTCATAAAAGACGCCGTCACCCGATGAAAGTCTCGCCGCCCCATCAGGCTCTATCCAGCCATTTCCAATACTAATGACTTTGGTAGTAAAAGTGAAATGCAATCCCACGGATGCGAATATTGATCGGTGACATAACACAGCATAATCTCTTCTGCTTTCAAGATATTACATTACAAAAAAAGAAAAAGGTTGACGGAAGCCAGCCTTCTACCCGGAGACGCATTTACGTTATTGACTTTCTTTTTTAGTGAATGGAGGGGGGTCCATACCGATTTTTTTATTTATTTCTTTTTTTCTAGTTGGCGACGAGAATCTACTATGCAGATTCTATACGGAAAGCCATTCAATGTTGATGGACGGCTGTGCCTAGAACATGCAGGATGGCACACAGTGCCAGGGTGCAGCAAACACAACGTGATGCAGGGATGAGGCTTTGGTTTTGTATCCTGGGATGTGAGGAGGTTGCAGGGCAGTGGTCTAGCAGGTTACCCCTCTCTATAGGACATACTGCTGGATCTAGAGGGATGACTGCCAGCTCTTACATTTCGGTAGCAGACAGACCGGGGTTTTTTTTGACAAATTATGCAGCGTTTGCCTCCTGCTGTTGCAAAACTACAACTCCCAGCATGCCCGGACAGCCGCAGGCTGTCCGGGCATGCTGGGAGTTGTAGTTTTGCAACCGCTGGAGGAGCACACTGCTTGGGGGAACACTTGAAATATTGAATGGTAATGGGCAGGTCCAAATAACAACTCAACTCTGCTACATCTGGAGGCAAAGTCCAGAGTGCTCCATCCATAACAATGTGCCCAGCAGCCTTGTGTGAGGAGCACCCCTAGAATAAGGGGGGAGGGGGTGACGTCTAACTTGTTATCGCCTCTAAGTTGTGTGTGAACTTGTCCTGACTGACTGACACACACTGACACGCGCGCACACACACACACACACACTGACACACACTGACACACACTGACACACACACACACACACACTGACACACACACACACTGACACACACACACACTGACACACACTGACACACTGACACACACACTGACACACACTCTGACACACACACTGACACACACACACACTGACACACACACACACTGACACACACTGACACACTGACACACACTGACACACTGACACACACACTGACACACTGACACACACACTGACACACACACTGACACACACACACACTGACACACACACACACTGACACACACACACACAGACACACACACACACACAGACACACACACACAGACCTGTTGGAGTTCTGCAGGCATCTATGCAGCTCTGAGTGCAGCCTCCGTGCACGGCCACAGGTCAGACGGTGACACGCTCCGCTGCGTTATTTCTCCCGGTCCCGAGCCCTTCTCGGCATGAACCCTGAGCCCCTCACAGTAGCCCCCCAAATCCAGCGCAGGCGTCGGAGGAGAACACGTCCAGCCTGTCCTTTGTACGCGCTCACATTCCCTTCTCGTGTCCCTGGCAGACTGCCGCCCCACAGCTCGCAGACCCAGTCCCCCTCCTCCGAGGGTGGGAGCAGATAGACGGTCACAGCTGGGAGCTCAAACACAGCGCTCTCAGGCCACACCCAGCACAGGCTATGGAACCGGAGCTGTCCTGCGCCGTGCACTGCTGTGCCTGCGGTACCGGACGCGTCACACACCCGCTACCTCACAGTCCCGGACGGGCTGACTCCTCCGTGTTCCTCTATCACAGTGATGGGAACAGGAGGGCACGTCACGTGGGTGGAGGGGTGGGGGGCACCAGGGTCCCATCCAGCGTTTGCTTTGCCTTATATGGCAGCATCAATAGGCATTGTGATCTAGTGGGATCCCCTATGAAGCAGCAGTTAGGGTGCATTCACACTGAGCGGATTGTTGGTTGCAAAAAAAATTAAATCTGTCAATCAGTTTCACTTATTTGAATGGATTTCTGCATAGTTGCAAAATGATTCTGCATGGGTGGCACATAAGTAGATTGGCACCTAAAGTGTTACTGTCATTTGTAAAAACTTTTTATATGTCAAAAGTTTAGATCGCTTGCCATCGGGTGTAATAGATGGGTGAAGTGCGATCCAACTCTATCGTTCCATCGACTTGTGTTTCCCAACTGGTGTGCCTCCAGCTGTTGCAAAGCTACAACTCCCAGCATGCCCGGACAGCCTTTGGCTGTCCGGGCATGCTGGGAGTTGTAGCTTTTCAACAGCTGGAGGCACACTGGTTGGGAAACACTGTCATAGACTAATAAATTGGTCCGATTTGATTGACAGCCAAGGAGTGAAGAGCATGCTGCCACAGCTTCAACTATAACTTGATCGCAGGACTGAGACTCACTAAAATCTAAACTTTAAAAAATGACAGTAATTCTTCAAAGGCATTCCTTTCATATCACTAGGTCATGCAGATGTTTTACATGTGTTTTTATGTGTCTAGCTTCTGTATTTGGCTCACAAATCCCTCCTTTCTGCTGCTTCCTCATTCTGACATCCACTGCTCAGGAAGGGTGTCTGTGGCAAGCACTGATTCCACCCTCATTCACCATACATTAACTTCCTGCTGTACTGTGCTGGGTCTCATCATCCAATCACTACAGGCTGCTCTGTAACCCCCTCTTCTCTGTTTTTCTGCTGCAGTCTAATAGGACAGGAGTGAGCACAGACCAGTGCTAGTCCTGCCTTCACTTACTGGATTGTGTCTATGCCTGTGCTTCAGATGGGACAAAGATGATGCTGCAGCTGGACAGGATTATGTTCTGGATGGTATGGGGACCCCTAGTGGTCTTTTTTATATGCCATGATTTCTATACATAGGAGATACATTTTTTGCCATAATTTACAACGTATAAAAAGCTTTTTATTCTGAGAGTGGTCATTTAAACGGGTTATTCAAGAATAGAAAACTTGAGCTAATTTCTTTCAAAAAAACGCTCCATATCTGTCCCCAGGTTGTGTTTGGTATTACAATTTGGCTCCATTAAAGGGGTATTCCAGGAAAAAAGCTTTTTATATATATCAACTGGCTCCAGAAAGTTAAACAGATTTGTAAATTACTTCTATTAAAAAAAACTTAATCTTTCAAGTACGTATCAGCTGCTGAAGTTGAGTTGTTCTTTTCTGTCTGACAACAGTGCTCTCTGCTGACACCTCTGTCTGTCTGAAATGTACAGAGTAGAAGATGTTTGCTATGGGCGTTTGCTTCTACTCTGGACAGTTCCCGAGACAGGTGTCATCAGGGAGCACTTAGAAAAGAACAACTGAACTTCAGCAGCTCATAAGTACTGAAAGGATTGAGATTTTTTAATAGAAGTAATTTACAAATCTGTTTAACTTTCTGAAGCCAGTTGACATATATAAAAAAAAAAAAAAAAAAAAACATTTTTTTCCCTGGATAACCCCTTTAAGCTCAATGGAACTGAGCTGCAGAATCACACCCAACCCGGAGACAGACAGGAGTGTTTTTTGAAAGAAATTAGCTCTGTTTTTCTATTCCTGGATAACCCCGTTAGGGAGCCTATTACACAGCTTTACACAGTGCAGGCAAGGGCCACACAATGATCATTGCACAGGAAGATGTGCAGCCAACGGACAAGGGAGAGGGCAAAAGTTAAGCAGTTGCCCATAGCAACCAGATTGTTTTTTTTTTTTTTTCATTTAAACGCTTCTGAAAAATAAAAGTAGCGATCTCATTGGTTGCTCAACTTTTTCTATGCACAGGTTTTGATAAGTCTTCCACAAAGGCTTTTCGACCTGCAATAACTATGCAAGCAGTCGATGAACAAGCGTCTGCTCATTGTTCTGCTGATCACGGGGGCTATTACGCAGGGCAATAGCCTAGTCAGCAAGTGTTATAGGACCCTAAATGTGCTGCATGTATATTTACTCTATTCTGCCTGACACAGATTTTCCAGAATGCAAGGAATGCAGCGTGATGGTCATGATGATGAGCATCCTTACAAGTCAGCTGATCTATCCAATTACTATGTCCAAGCATGCAAAGATGTGTTGTGTAAGGGGAGAGACCCAAGACAGCACATCCGAGGAGGTTAAACCCTCAAACGACACTTTGGGGACAGGAGATTCAATTCTGTATAAGGGTGCGTTCCCACAGGGCGTATACGCAGCGTATTTGACGCTGCACAAAATTTACGGCAGCAGCGGGAAATACGCTGCGTATTCCTTGCTCACTATACACACAGGGCTTTCCGGCGGCAGCCCTATGTGTACACTGAGTTTTGGAGGCGGAGACGCGCGTCACAGACACGTCGGCACACGGCCCCGCCTCCAAAACTAACTACATGCATAGAGCTGCCGCCGGGAAGCCCTGTGTGTATAGTGAGCAAGGAATACGCAGCGTATTTCCCGCTGCTGCCGTAAATTTTGCGCAGCGTCAAATACGCTGCGTATACGCCCTGTGGGAACGCACCCTTAAAAAAGATTTTTAACTCATACAAAATTCAGTCCTTTTTTTTAAGGTTTCAGAGGACTTTCTTTCAGTTTCCTCAGGAGGACCTGTCACCTCTCAAAAATGCAAGGAATTACTAATCTGTTTGTTGCGCAGTTCCCATGTTATTCCTCCTAGAAATGTATGGATACATTGACATCTAAATTACCATTTGGGGGGGGGGGGGTTGAAGTAGTTCAATAAGTGCTGACAGTACCAGACTGTAAAGGGGCTAAAATAAGGGGAACAATAACACCCAGCTGCATATTTATTCTTACTTTTTCAGGAAGGACGACAGAGGAATGGCACTACACAGAAAGCTAGGAAACACTGCTTCACATGTATATGTACAGAGGTCCCTCGAGTTACAATATTAATTGGTTCCAGGACGACCATTGTATGTTGAAACCATTGTATGTTGAGACCATAACTCTATGGAAACCTGGTAATTGGTTCTGAAGCCACCAAAATGTCATCCAAAAATAGGAAAAAGTGAGGATTAAAGAAAAATAAGTAGATAAATAATATAGATAAAGCAAATCCTTACATATAAAAGTAAGAAAGAGCTGCTGGGAGCTGTAAATCACTGTCTGTGTCAGTGTTTCCCAACCAGGGTGCCTCCAGCTGTTGCAAAACTACAACTTCCAGCATGCCCAGACAGCCGTTGGCTGTCCGGGCATGCTGGGAGTTGTAGTTTTGCAACAACTGGAGGCACCCTGGTTGGGAAACAATGGTTTATGTAGAGGACAGAAGCTTCTTCAGAGTCCTATACAGTACACGCAGTGTCCCAAATGGAGCCACCCTTACTTGGTGTCCAAAAGAGCAACTAACCCTGGCACAGGTAAGGAATAGTACAGAACATGTAATACCTCCCTGTACTGTAGGGGGCGCTACCAGACACCAGTTAGTGCAGGCACTTCAGCAATAGAGGTGATTTACCAGTAAAATGCCCATTCTGATTGGTCAGTTCCTCCAGTTGTGACACGTATCACAGATCTGGACTGTCTGTACATTGGATGTTGAGTCTGGTTTCAAGTAACGATGGTCCAGAAAAAAACATTATATGTTGAAACTATTGTATGTTGAGGCCATTGTAAGTTGAGGGATCACTGTACTTATCAGGATGGATGAGGTTGCCATACAAGAATAATTTGCAGTGCCAGATGTTGGTACACATGCTCAGACTTGGCACTGATCTTCCACCATACCTTGGTTGATGGTTCCGAGTCTTTTATTGCTTTGGCAGCATACATTTTGCCTTCTGTTACTTTTGAAAGATTTGTCAGTCCATATTACCTTATTCTACACCTCAGTTTCAGTCTTCTGCAAATGATCTATATCTATGTATGCTTCAGTATAAGACTGGCCAGAAACCCCACTCTAAATACTGTATGATGGCTGAGTGTTTAGCTCTGGGGGCTAGGGTTTAATTCTGACTGACACTACATCTGCATGGAGTATGTTCTAGCTTTTTGTGGATTTCCTCCATATTCCTCCCACATTCCAAAAACATAATCAGCTTCATATGAAATTTTCTCCAGTGTGTTTGTGTCTGGGACTGGGAAGTTGTGCTGTCAGCCCCTTTGCTGTACTGCATTGTGGACACTTTAGCTTCTGATGACAGTTTTGTTATCTGGTCTACCAGGTCTTACTTAGATATTAAAATACCAAAAGTGAAAACTGAGCAACTCAACTTTGGGACAAAAAAAAGTCTCTTTGCATTTAAGAGCATATTGTGGATTTTAAAAGCAGTTTATGTCTAAGGATACTGTTACACAGGGCGATTATTGTCTGAAAAAGGCGCTTATTTCCTTGTGTAATAGGGCCAATAAACGCTTGTTTGTTGGCTGACCGCATGCTTCTGACATGTTTAAAAGTCATTGTTTTTTGGTGCTCATTGCCCTGTGTAATAGGGAATGTGTGGCTGACAAATTCAGTGATCATTCATACTGTTCTGTGTGCCCAAGACTGAGCTGTGTAATAGGCTCAGTAAACAAGCAGCAATGTAGCAGATTGACACTCGAACTGGGCGGGTATTGGGCTGTGTAATACGGCTCTTACTTGTTTGTTTTAAATGGCCACTGTCAGATCCGAAAACTTTTTATATAGTTAATGATCAAAATTAACCCCTTCATGACCCAGCCCATTTTCACCTTCATGACCTGGGCATTTTTTGAAAATCTGACCACTGTCACTTTAAACATTAATAACTTTGGAATGCTTTTACTTATCATTCTGATTCCGAGATTGTTTTTTCGTGACATATTCTACTTTATGTTATCGGTAAAATTTCACTGATATTTGTATCCTTTCTCTGTAAAAAATCTAAAAATTTCATGAAAATTTTGAAAATTTTGCATTTTTCTAACTTTGAAAGTCTCTGCTTGAAAGGAAAATGGATATTCCAAATAAATTACATATTGATTCACATATACAATATGTCTACTTTGTGTTTGCATTAAAAAATTGACAAGTTTTTACTTTTGGAAGACACCAGAGGGCTTCAAAGTTCCGCAGCAATTTTCCAATTTTTCACTAAATTTTGAAACTCGCTTTTTTTCAGGGACCAGTTCAGGTTTGAAGTGGATTTGAAGGGTCTTCATATTAGAAATACCCCATAAATGACCCCATTATAAAAACTGCACCCCCGAAAGTATTCAAAATGACATTCAGTAAGCGTTTTAACCCTTTATGGGTTTCACAGGAATAGCAGCAAAGTGAAGGAGAAAATTCTAAATCTTCATTTTTTACACTCGCATTTTCTTGTAGACCCAATTTTTGAATTTTTACAAGGGGTAAAAGGAGAGAAATCACCCTAAAATTTGTAACCCAATTTCTCTCGAGTAAGGAAATACCTCATATGCGTATGTAAAGTGTTCGGCGGGTGCACTACAGGGCTCAGAAGGGAAGGAGCGACAATGGGATTTTGGAGAGTGAGTTTTTCTGAAAGGGTTTTTGGGGGGCATGTCCCATTTAGGAAGCCCCTATGGTGCCAGAACAGTGGACCCCCCCCACATGTGACCCCATTTTGGAAACTATACCCCTCATGGAATTTAATAAGGGGTGCAGTGAGCATTTACACCCCACTGGCGTTTGACAGATATTTGAAACAGTGGACTGTGCAAATCAAAAATTTAATTTTTCATTTTCACAGACCACTGTTCCAAAAATCTGTCATACACCAGTGGGGTGTAAATGCTCACTGCACCCCTTATTACATTCCGTGAGGGGTGTAGTTTCCAAAATGGGGTCACATGTGGATATTTATTGTTTTGCGTTTGTCAGAACTGCTGTAACAATCAGCCACCTCTGTGCAAATCGCCTCAAATGTACATGGTGCACTCTCCCTTCTGGGCCTTGTTGTGCGCCCCCAGAGCACTTTGCGCCCACATATGGGGTATCTCCGTACTCAGGAGAAATTGCGTTACAAATTTAGAGGGTCTTTTTTCCCTTTTACCTCTTGTGAAAATGAAAAGTATAGGGCAACACCAGCATGTCAGTGTAAAAAATTTATTTTTTTACACTAACATGCTGGTGTAGACCCCAACTTCACCTTTTCATAAGGGGTTAAAGAAGAAAAAGCCCCCCAAAATTTGTAAGGCAATTTCTCCCGAGTACGGCGATACCCCATATGTGTCCCAAAACTGTTGCTCTGAAATACGACAGGGCTCCAAAGTGAGAGAGCGCCATGCGCATTTGAGGGCTGAATTAGGGATTTGCATAGGGGTGGACATAGGGGTATTCTACGCCAGTGATTCCCAAACAGGGTGCCTCCAGCTGTTGCAAAACTCCCAGCATGCCTGGACAGTCAATGGCTGTCCGGCAATACTGGGAGTTATTATTTTGCAACAGCTGGAGGCTCCGTTTTGGAAACAGTAGCGTACCAGACGTTTTTCATTTTTTGGGGGGAGGGGGGCTGTGTAGGGGTATGTGTATATGTAGTGTTTTTTACTTTTTATTTTAGGTTAGTGTCAGTGTAGTGTAGTGTTTTTAGGGTACAGTCGCATGGGCAGAGGTTCACAGCAAGTTTGCCGCTGTAAGTTTGAGCTGCAGCGCAAAATTTGCGCCATCTCAAACTTGCAGCACTCACTGTAAACCTCCGCCCATGTGAGTGTACCCTGTACATTCACATTGGGGGGAGGGGGCAAACATCCAGCTGTTGCAAACTCCGAGCATGCCCTTGAGCTGTCCGTGCACGCTGGGAGTTGTAGTTTTGCAACAGCTGGAGGAACACTGGTTTGGAAACACTAAGTTAAGTAATAAACTTTCAAGTGTTTTGCAACCAAACTTAGTGTTTCCAAACCAGTGTGCCTCCAGCTGTTGCAAAACTACAACTCCCAGCATGCATGGTCTGTCAGTGCATGCTGGGAGTTATAGTTTAGCAACAATTGCAACAGCTGGAGGCACTGAGGTAGGAAACGGACAATGTTTCCCAACTAGTGTGCCTCCAGTTGTTGCAAAACTACAACTCCCAGCATGCCCAGACTGCCAAGGCATGCTGGAAGTTGTAGTTCGGCAATATCTGAAGGATCAGATGTTGCCGAACTACAACTTCCAGCATGCTTGGGCAGTCTGGGCATGCTGGGAGTTGTAGTTTTGCAACATCTGGAGGTCCACAGTTTGGAGACCACTGTATAATGGTCTCCAATCTGTGGTCTTCCAGATGTTAGAGAACTACAACTCCCAGCATGCCTGGACAGACTGAGCATGCTGAGATTTGTAGTTTTGCAACATCTGGAAGAGCACAGATTGGAGACCATTATACAGTGGTCTCCAAACTGTGGACCTCCAGATGTTGCAAAACTACAACTCCCAGCATGCCCAGAAAGCCAAAGGCTGTCTGGGCATGCTGGGAGTTGCAGTTTTGAAACTCTCAGAGGCAGCAGTGAGATCGCTTTACGGCGATCTCACTGCTGCCAATGAAGATGCCGCACTGCTGCCGGAAACTCACCTCCGGGACGCAGCGCAGCCGGGACCGCCTGGAGGACGCCGGGACCGCACGGAGGACGCTGGGACCGCTCGGGACACCGCTCCGACGGGTAAGTGACGCCGGGGGACGGGTCAGGGACACTTAGCAGAGCGGTGTGTGTCCCGATCCCCGTGATCGGGACTCACACACCGCGCTGCTAAGTGTTTTCATAGCGAAACGCTGCTATCAGCTAGTCAGATTTGACCAGCTGATAGCAGCGATCGCTGGGGGGGGTGGGGGACGAAACCCCCCGTGGTCGCACGGTAAGATGGCTGGCTATCAGTGATAGCCACCATCTTTCCGGGCGCTGCGGGGTGCCGCGAGTAGCGGCAGTAATGTCCATGACGTACCTGTATGTCATGGGTCGGGAACGCCTTGCCACCCATGACGTACAGGTATGTCATAGGTCGGGAAGGGGTTAAAGACCTTTTGTAATATGGTTGTTTAAAACAATTTGAATATTTCATAAAGAAAACAGCTCCTGAAAATCCCACCACCAGGGGTCCCCATACCTACTAACCAGTCCTGCAGAAGCATCAGCTTGTCCATGAGTCATGGACAAGAGATGACTAATGGACAAGGCTGCACGAGCAGAGACACCAATCAACTCCCACCACCACAAGGGAGGTACATACCCCCTTCCCCTGAGAGGATGCCTAACACTGTGAGCTAATTAAAAGAGGTATTTTCATAATAAATAAAGGTGACAGAGGCATAAAAATGAGATGTACATGGTCAGGATTAGGTGCTGAGTAACATATTTTTTGTGGAATCTGAAAGGTACGCTTTAAGAATTGAAGGATGGAAGACATTTCAAGGTTTTAGAGAGCCATTTATGCCATAGTCGCAGGATTGCCTGATAGATGCAGGTCCCACCTATGTAATAATTGGTGGTCTCTAAAACTGGCTTTTGAGGCAGCCATCATGGTCAGGTAAAGAAATAATTAAAGGGTTGTCGTGCATGTGCATGTCTCACTACACTGGTAACAGCAAGAGTACAAAAAAAAAACCACAAGCACAGCACACACAGAGGGAGAATGAAGTGACTCCCAAGATTTCCTCTAAATGAATATAATGCATTTATTATATACCCTGTACCATTTTGTTTTTTTAATCACTGGAATTCTACTTTAAATGGGCACTGTCATTAAAAACATTTTTGCTACTGCACTCCTTATGGTAAATAATGTAATGTACTTTGTTTAAAAAAAAATGTTTTCTATGTTTTATTTGTGTTTAAAAAAAAAAAGCTGCCAATAGGTGTCTCCCTACTTGTCCAGAGCACATTTCCTCCACCCCATCTCTTGCACAGACTGTGGACTCCTGGCCTGGCAGAAGTCCAAAATCAGGAAATGCAGTCTGGAGTGCTGAGGTGGGTGTGTGCAGCCTTAGCCAATCATAGCTCATCTCACACTAATGCCCCGATCATGCGCCACTCACATATAATGCCCCCATCATTCACCCCTCACATATAATGCACCCTTCATATATAATACCCTCATCATGCACCCTTCAGATATAATACCCTCATCATGCACCCCTCACATATAATGCACCCCTCACATATAATGCCCCATCATGCGCCCCTCATATATAATGCCCCCTGTGCTGTGGCCCTCACATATAATGCCCACATAAGGCGCCCCTCACATATAATGCCCACATCATGCACCCCTCACATATAATGCCCACATCAAGCACCCCTCACATACAGTGGGAGAGAGAAAAAGCCTCTCTTCAGTAAAAGACACATGAAAACTGGGGTATGCAAAAAAAAAAAACTTAACAACTCTCAGAAGGTAAGAAACAAGTTATTCTGGTATTATGAAACCAAGATTAAAACCAAGTTTTTAGTCTCAATTCTAAGTACAGTGACCCCTCGACATACGATGGCCCCGACATACGATAATTTCAACATGCGATGGCCTCTCAGAGGCCATCGCATGTTGAAGGCAGCATCAACATACGATGCTTTTGTATGTCGGGGCCATCGCTGACTGCTTCAGCTGCTGCCGGATAGCCGTTTACGGTGCCCCATGTGCCCCGGTGACGATCACTTACCTGTCCTCGGCGCTCGTCCGCGCTCTCCATCGTCGTCATCACGTCACTGCGCACGCCGTCCCATCATCCAATAGGAGCAGCGTGCGTAGTGACGTGATGTCGGCGATAGAGAGTGCGGATGCCGGGGAAGCAGAGGCCTTGCCGGAGCGTCGGGGACACGGCGACGGAAGGCGGCATCCAGGGCAGCACTGAAGAGCGGTGGCGGTCCGGAGCGGCGGGGACACGTGAGTACAACTTCCTCTAACAGTGGTCTTCAACCTGCGGACCTCCAGATGTTGCAAAACTACAACTCCAAGCATGCCCAGACAGCCGTTGGCTGTCCGGGCATGCTGGGTGTTGTAGTTTTGCAACATCTGGAGGTCCGCAGGTTGTAGACCACTGTCCTATACTTTACATTGCACGGATCCCTCAACATGCGATGGTTTCAACAAACGATGGTCCGTTTGGAATGGATTACCATCGTATGTTGAGGGACCACTGTATCATGTCTGGAGATACCATCCCTACAGTGCCTAATACATCCCTAAAATAAAGCATGGTGGTAGCAGAATCATTCTGTGGACCTGCTCAACAAGAAGACTGGTCAGGCTTGACGGAAAGTTGAATGGAGCACAGCACAAAGATAATTTTTATGAAAACCTGACCCAGAGTGCTTTGGACCTCATACTAGGCCAAAGATTCATCTTCCAGCAAAATTATGACCCTAAGCACACAGCCAAGTTTTAGTTTTTCCTTTTCAATAAATTAGCAGAGGTTTGTAACATTCTGTTTTCACTTAGTTCATTAAAAATGGCATATGTAACATAGTGGCAGACGATGTGGCGAGGGGGGCCCTGTTCTGGTTGGTTGCATTTCTTTTTATATTCGTAACAAACTGTGTAGAACTCCTCTCCAAGGGAAACTTAATTGTCAACAAATTAATGGGGGGGGGGGGGGTTATGGAAAGCAAGAGAAAGTAATACCAGGCCTTTCTGCCCAGATGGCATAATAAGTGGCCTATTTAGAAATTTGCTATTTACACCACTGGGTATTGAGTGCAGATTTATGGAGAAACTTAAGGTATACCTGTGGTTAACAAAAACTTTTGATATAATGTACAGTATTGGGCACCCCAGGTAAAAATTTCTATTAATGTGCATGGAGAAGCCAAGGAAAGATGGAAAAATCTCCAAAAGGCATGAAATTACAGATTAGACATTCTTATAATATGTCACCAAAAGTTTGATTTTATTTCCATCATTTACACTTTCAAAATAACAGAAAACAAAAAAATGGCGTCTGCAAAAGTTTGGGCACCCTGCAGAATTTATAGCATGCACTGCCCCCTTTGCAAAGCTGAGACCTGCCAGTGTCATGGATTGTTCTCAATCATCATCTAGGAAGACCAGGTGATGTCAATCTCAAAGGTTTTAAATGCCCAGACTCATCTGACCTTGCCCCAACAATCAGCACCATGGGTTCTTCTAAGCAGTTGTCTAGAAATCTGAAACTGAAAATAGTTGACGCTCACAAAGCTGGAGAAGGCTATGAGAAGATAGCAAAATGTTTTCAGATGTCAATATCCTCTGTTCGGAATGTAATTTTGAAATGGCAGTCATCAGGAGCAGTGGAAGTTAAAGCAAGATCTGGAAGACTAAGAAAAATATCAGACAGAACAGCTCGCAGGATTGTGAGAAAAACAATTCAAAACCGTTGTTTGACTGAACAATCCCTTCAGAAAGATCTGGCAGACACTGGAGTTGTGGTACACTATTCCACTATAAAGAGTTACTTGTACAAATATGGTCTTCATGGAAGAGTCATCAGAAGAAAACCTCTTCTATGTCCTCACTACAAAAATCAGCGTTTGAACTTTGCAAATGAACATATAGACAAGCCTGATGCATTTTGGAAACAAGTTCTGTGGACCGATGAGGTTAAAATTGAACTTTTTGGCCGGAATGAGCAAAGGTACGTTTGGAGAAGAAGGGAAACAGAATTTAATGAAAAGAACCTCTGTCCAACTGTTAAGCATAGGGGTGGATCAATCATGCTTTGGGGTTGTATTGCAGCCAGTGGCACAGGGAACATCTCACGAGTAGAAGGAAAAATGGATTCAATAAAATTTCAGCAAATTTTGAATGCTAACTTGATGTCATCTGTGAAAAAGTTAAAGAGAGGATGGCTTCTACAAATGGATAATGATCCTAAACACACCTCAAAATCCACGGGGGATTACATCAAGAGGCATAAACTGAAGTTTTTGCCATGGCCTTCAAAATCTCCTGACCTCAACATAATTGAAAATCTATGGATAGACCTTAAAAGAGCAGTGCGTGACAGAAAGCCCAGAAATCTCAAAGAACTGGAAGACTTTTGTAGGGAAGAATGGGCAAAGATATTAACTCTGCAGGGTGCCCAAACTTTTGCAGATGTCATTTTTTTGTTTTCTGTTATTTTGAAAGTGTAAATGATGGAAATAAAATCTAACTTTTGTTGATATATTATAAGAATGTCTAATCTGCAATTTGATGCCTTTTGGAGATTTTATCATCTTTCCTTGGCTTCTTTATGCACATTAATACATATTTTTACCTGGGGTGCCCAAACTTTTGATCCCCACTGTAGATAATAATATCAGGGTTGACTGATGCAGGCAGATCCTTTTCAATATGGCCTGTTAGGGTATAAGGGTGTTATAGATCAAGGTCCCTCTGTGTACAGTGCATTCGGCAAGTTTTCAGACCCTTTTACTTTTTGACAATTTGTTACATTGTGGCCTTGTTCTAAAATAAAATAAAAATGTTTTAAGTGTATCTGTCGTTAACAATTTTTTATATAATGTAGATAATACCATTATATGTATATTTGTGCATTGTTTAAAATATGTGTATATTTTTGTCCCTACAGCTATTGTCTGTGTGTCTCTGTGAGGAGTCCAAATACAGGAAGTGTGGGAGGACAAGCAGGGCTCTGTGCACGGAGGACAAGCAGGGCTCTGTGCACGGAGGACAAGCAGGGCTCTGTGCACCGGGGACAAGCAGGGCTCTGTACACCGAGGACAAGCAGGGCTCTGTACACCGAGGACAAGCAGGGCTCTGTGCACTGAGGACAAGCAGGGCTCTGTGCACTGAGGACAAGCAGGGCTCTGTACACTGTGGACAAGCAGGGCTCTGTACACAGAGGACAGGCAGGGCTCTGTGCATTGAGGACAAGCAGGGCTCTGTACACTGAGGACAAGCAAGGCTCTGTACATCGAAGACAAGCAGGGCTCTGTACACCGAGGACAAGCAGGGCTCTGTACACCGAGGACAAGCAGGGCTCTGTGCACTGAGGACAAGCAGGGTTCTGTGCACTGAGGACAAGCAGGGCTCTGTACACTGAGGACAAGCAGGGCTCTGTACACTGAGGACAAGCAGGGCTCTGTACACTGAGGACAAGCAGGGCTCTGTACACTGAGGACAAGCAGGGCTCATTACAATTAGGACAAGCAGGGTTCTGTGCACTGAGGACAAGCAGGGCTCTGTGCACTGAGGACAAGCAGGGCTCTGAAGATCTGTGACATGCCCCTGGCTCACATAGGATGATTGACAAGCCAGGAGCCTGCACAGAGCCCTACTTGTCCCACCCTCATTGTATTTAGTCTCCTCACAGAGACACACAAAAAATAGCTGCAGGGACAAAAACATACACATTTTTTAAACAATCTATATCACAAATATACATATAATGGTGTTATCTACATTATATAAAAAGGTTTTGTTAAAGCAGATAACTTATTTTAGAACAAGGCCACAATGTAACAAAATGTAAAAAAAAAAAAAAGGGTCTGAAAACTTTCCGAATGCCCTGTTCACAGAGGGACCTTGATCTATAACATCCTTATACCCTAACAGGCCATATTGAAAAGGGTCTGCCTGCATCAGTCAATCATTTTAGGAACAATTACTATGTCTATGATGTAGAAAGTTACAAAGTGATAAAAGCTCAGAACACATTATGATGTATGATTATAATTTCACACTTTCTATTCCATATCCTATAAAAGCTGGGTGACAACTCCTTGTGAAAGCTGTAATTGTGGCAAAGTGTTTAGGCATCAGTCTTACAGAGAAATGTGTATAACTAAAAACTTGCTCAATATATTCAAAGGTTTTTACCACCAAAATGTTTTATGATATATTAATAGGGAATGTCATAAAACACTTAGGTGAGGACAGCCTTTTAACTACAGAAAAGGACAACTCGGGGACGAATATTTATGGGGGTGAGCTTATCCTTTTATACATTTCCTTTCTCTTAAAACACTTATATTATGCATTTCATTAAAACTAAACTAAGATAAATTTACCCATGGTAGAAATGCTTTAGATTTCCACAGGTAAACTCCACAATGATATTATATTCTACTTTACAAATCTCATCTGCATGCCGCAGACTTTTTCAGGGTGTGTACACATGTGCATATTTTTGCTGCAGATCTTGCTGCTGCAGATTTTGCTGCCCATTGACTTTAATGGGCAGCAAAATCTGCAGAAGCAAATCTGCAGCAGATCTGCAGCAAAAATATGCACATGTGAACGCATCCTTTGTGTGGAAATACAAGTATGCTGCAGATTTTCATATCCACTGCATGCTTCTTCTGTTGCATATTCGTTGTGGATTTTTAAATGAGATTTTACTACTAGTGGAGCAGGAGGAAAATCAGCAGAAAATCTACATCATTATCCGTATTTAAATCCATTTAGATTTTACTGTGGATTCACTGCAGTTTTCCCACAAGATCTGCAGCAGAAAAGGTTCCTCTGTTTGACCCCAGCTTTCTCTGGTGCTAATTCACAGCCTAATTCATCTACACAGAGGTTTGCAGCTTTTGTTACAAGCTGTATTATTTGGACATTTCAACCCATAAACTGCCTGCCATAATAATGCCAAGTGTATTTCTGTTGACTGTAAATAATGTAGCTTGATTCTACCGTTTTCCTGTTTCTGTAAGGCAGTGTTTCTCAGCCAGTGTGCCTCCAGCTGTTGCAAAACTACAACTCTCAGAATGTAGTTTTACAACAGCTGGAGGCACACTGGTTGGGAAACACTGCTTTAGAGAGTAACTACTATATTAGTTTGTCTGCAATTTTGCATACAGACTTGACAGACTATTGTTACTTGAGGTAAAATGGAATGTCGGGATGATAGATAGCTGCCTTTCTATGACCAATAGTTCTGTAAGACGAGAATAGAACACAATATGGATATAATATACTGCTGTAATGACTGTATTGTGGCTAATGGAGGCACTTTGTTGATGAAAGTACAGTCAGCTACACAGCAGCATTTGGAGTAGCAATGCTTTCTTTCAGATTTATAACACATTTATGCTAACAGCATTTTGCAAAATAGACTTTATAGCCAATTTATGTAAGTAAATATGCAAAAAAATATTATATTATTATAGCTGAATGTCACTAGAATAAGAGATGTGTGCTTTTAGCACAAACCTAAGTCTAGGAATCAACTATAGGTAGAAAAAATATCCTATGTTCAGAACTGTCACAATAATATCAGTAAGGCTGGGTTCACACCACGTTTTTGCAATACAGTTACTGTATCAGGTTTTTGATAAAAAAAAAAAACGGATTCCTCAAAACCTGACTAAACTGTATCAAAACGTGTGTACACATTTTTATCTGTATACGGTTGAAAACCATATATATACGGTTTGAAAAATGATGTCCTGTTGCATCCGTTTTTTAAGAAAAAAACACATACGTTTTTAACTTTTCACTCCATTATGAATAAAGTTTCACTTGTTTGATTGAATTTCCAAGAAAAAAAACTGTGCAAAGTCAAAAACCGTATTGTGAAAACCAGATGGAACCGTACGCACATACGGTTCCCACTGACTCCCATGTTTTAAAAAAAATGTACACGGTTTAATATGGTTTTTCACCCGGACCAAAAACCATGGCAGGTCACAGTTTTCTGTCCGGAAAAAAAAAAAAGTAAAAGCCTGTTTGGTTTGAAAAACGGAGACAACCGTATACTTTATGGTGCATACAGTTTTGAATGGGAAGTCTATGGGCACGGTTTTCTGTACGGTTACATACGTTCTTTTTAATGAAACTGTATAGCAAAATTGTTGTGTGAATCCACCCTAACAAAAACTATATTTTTTGTTTAAAAATTACAGGTAATTAAAAAAAAAAATGCTCGACTCTGTTCTCAACATTTCCAGAGTTTCTTATGTTAGGTTAATACTGGCAGTGTTCATGATGAATGTTTCATAGTCTGAAATAAAGTATCTATCTATATGCGTCTCATACCTGCACAAACTTCATCAGGAAAAGGGTACAATACATAATGATGTATGGTAATAAACTACTTGTCAGGGCTTTGTAATGTAGATTTAGAGCTCGATTCGATTATCCAGCTTTGTAGCCAATACTTCCTTATTGCACAAGTGTCCACTTCTACTAACTAGTAAACTGACAGCCTCTGCACATCCAGAACTTCTTCCATGTTCCCATGCTTTCTTCATGCCAAGAAGGCATCCTATCTGTGGTCTTTGTTTCTATAGTGTTTTTTTCTTTTTAAGAGCTTTTGTTAGGACGACGTGAAGGCATATCTGCAAAAATGTTGTCCCTCTGTATAAAAAAGGTATTGCAGGAGACCAGTGGACAATGGATCTCTGAAAAGAACCATAGCGAAGAACTTGAAAGCTTTACCGACGCGTCTTAACTTCTGTCATGTTTCTACTTTAGAAGTTCAATTACAGATGACAATGGCGCAATTCACTGTCCTTATCTGTTATTATCCATGTTCTTCCTAGTGTAGCTGATTCTATGTGCAGAATAAGGGTCTATGTCAACAGCATCAAGGACATAAAGGTCATCAGTGTCCTCTACACCTATGTATTGTGAATATTTCATCACAGCACTGCCATTCTCATGCTAGTCATGCTACGTGCATTCGATTACAGAGTTGCCCAGAATAAACGACTCAGAGAGGGAAAGCCGTCAGTTTTGTTACATTCCTGAGGATATTTCATGGCACGCTTCCTGCTATGAATGTACAGTATTGAGGTGGGCCATGGACTGCATTACATACCACTTAAGAATTCAATAGCTTACCTTATAAGGAGACACGGGGGAAGAGGCTTGGTATACTGATAACAAAAGCACAAGGCTAAAGACTGCTGACAATAGCTCACATTACCCAATTACTTGAAGGACCTGTTATTGAGATTCCAGCATCATCAAAAAGAACGAGATTACAGCAGGTTAATAAACAGCTGAATATTTCTCCACACTAAACTTAAGGACACGAGATGCTCAAAGACAATTATTACTATAATTATGACTACCCGTATTGCCCAGGACTTGGACACAATCCTCACAAACTACAATGAAACACACAAATGGTTATGAAGTGCTTAAAATGCTTCAATAACATTTTACATCTCTGATGTAGATGTGTAAATGTCTTAGTATCACTGTTTGGTGGGATGTTGGGATTAGAAGCACCTGCGATAGGAATATTTAAGTACGTAACTCAATGTAGCTAATGTTCTAGATTATCACACCATTGCTCCAAAAGATGCTTGCCTTGAGCTGCAGGGACATAGTGAAGCATCTTTGCAATTTTGTTTATTTTTTTCCAGTCTAGCAATCTTCTTTTCTGCTTGATCATACAGTAAATTTAGGGTGCATTCACACACAGTGCCCAGAGCAGCACCAGCTGTAAAAACAGACCTGTCAGAGAATGGATGAAGCCTTCAAATAGCAGCCATATGCTTTTGAGTTCCAGTGAAACAGTGCCCCTAGAGGCCATAATTAAAAATGCTCTCCTTTGAACAGAACTACTCTCATGCTAGGGAATAGCTATCATTTATTTAGTAAGAACTATGCAGATGATGTGGTTTATTTAATGTTTTAGTATAATATTCATTTAAATAATTCCTTTTCTTATTATGTTTAATGGGAAAGCTTTAACAATAAAATAAACTTTGACCTACATATACACATCAGTCTGAGCTCCATTTGAGAGCACTTTATTTTTTTATATCCAATACCTTTTGTTATATAATAGCTGTGTTAACTGTGACTGATGTCGTGGATGATGCTTAGTCACCTGGTAAAACCCAGAAATCTTTCCTGCCAGCAGAACAGTGATTTGCTGAATAATGACAATCTAAATATTAGTGAGCGGTTAGTAGTACCAGGCAGGACCTGGAAGAGACTGTGAGTCGACATGCTAGAGGTGCAATTACACGGTCCGTTGCACAGATAGAGAAGATGTTGTTATCAGAGGTCATATATAACAATTACTATGGTATGCCCCCCACCCTGCCTCTATGATGATTAGAACAGCATGTAACTTGTTAGGGCGGGGAACAAGCTCTACCCAAGCTAAGAAAAGCATTTACTTTGAGACAAAGACAAAAGACAATGTGACAAGACCTAACAGGCCTGATGTTGAGAAATTGTTTCACTACAGGCATGTGAATATTTCATCTTCATTTCCAAAATGTATAATAATTACGCCATTGTCTCTACCATCATCTGGGAAACGCCACATGCCACTCCAGCCGTGCCAATTACAACACAAATAGCTTCACATGATTAAGTATCTTAATCAGTATATGTGCATGCACGGGCGTTACAGTAGACGTGTCATCTATATAGCAAGTGCTTATGGTTTTCTTTTACTCTAACTATGAAGGTAGTACTAAGCGGATGTAAAACACTATCACAGAAGAGAAACATAAGGTTAATGTTCCTATATCTGAATGAGGTGTGTAAAAATCCTTTGCATTGGCTCCAGAAACTATCACATTTGGTGTCTATAAGTTCATTCTAAACTACTGTAGTATATAAAGACATCCGATAGCAGATCTGACAGCAGTAAGACTGGTTGTTGACAGTTTCCAGGTAGCAATAGGCACCGAATATAAATAAGAAATCTAGAATCCATTGGCCAAAATCTAACTTTAGGACCTATTCACAGTACGGAATATACCAGCGCAGAAATTCTGCTGGGAAATTCCAATGCAGCAGCCATGCTTTTAATAGGATTATTCTGCACTGTGCACACTGTGAAGTTTCAGAGTCTCAGCTCTGCTAAAAGAATGAATATGTTCATTCTTTTGGCGGAATTCCACGCAGACTGCATTGCCATATTGGGGGCCCTAACTCTATAATACTTATTGATTAAAGGGTTATTCCAGGCAATAACATTTTATCCCCTATCCAAAGGATAGGGGATAAGAAGTCTGATCGTGGGGGGCCCGCTGCTGAGACCCCCTGCAGCACCCGCTTTCTATGCGGTTGCTGAATCTCCAGTTTCAGAAACCCCTCGGTTTCCGTGACGTCACGTCACGCCCCCTCCATTCATGTCTATGGGAGGGGGCGTGACGGCCGTCACGCCCCCTTCCCATAGACATGAATGGAGGGGGCGTGGCGTGACATCACGTCCCCAGTCCCAGAGGTCCCCAGTCCCGAAACTGGAGATTCAGCACCCGCATAGAAAGCGGGTGCTTCAAGGAGATCGCGGGGGGTCTCAGCAGCGGGCCCCCCACGATCAGACATCTTATCCCCTATCCTTTGGATAGGGGATAAAATGTTTTTGCCCGGAATACCCCTTTACTGCAAATATTGAGCAGAGATTTTACTTATTTACAGAGCAGTTGCTGTAATAAACATAGGCACACACATCATGCACACCAGGAAATCTGTTTTTTGGGCTGTGTAGGAAGACTATGGGGGAGATTTATCAAAAACTGTGCAGAAGAAGAGCGGTGTAATTGGCCATGGCGACCAATCAGATTGCTTCTTTCATTTTTTAAGAGACCTGTGAAAAATGAAAGAAGCGATCTGATTGGTTTCCATGGGCACCTGCACCACATTTCCTCTAGACAGGTTTTGATAAATCTCCCCCAGGTTCTAATTCCCATATATCTGGCAATCAAGCTCTGAATTGCTAGATGACATCTTTTGCATCAATTGTGGTCAGTCGAGGCCCAAAAAACTGCTGCAAAAGATATATGTGGACCCTATGAATAACTTGAAGAACTCACAAATACAGTATGCATACAGATGATACCTAAGGCAGGAAAAAGATGATACACACAGATGATACCTAAGGCAGGAAAAAATACTACTTTCTCCTTACATTGTGCTGAGCCCTTCTATTGGATCTATGCTTTAAATTAGCTGTAAAGTAAAAGGAAAATGTAAGCATCTCTGTAAATAAAACCTGCTCCACTACACACTTCTATTGTGTTCTATGATCAATGATTAAGAAAACTGAAAAGTGCCCAGACATTGTGGCTGTGAGTAATATTAAGGACTAGAAAGAAAGATTTCATTTGCTGTTATCTACAGCGTCACATAGGGAGAACGCATGCTGTGTCTTGAACAAAATCCCAAAGAAGGGACAAAGATTCAGTGTGTTTTTTTTGAAAATGTATTTTTCACCTTAAGTGCTGAAAAGAGAATTCCTGTGAATGCAGATAAAACATAAGAGATAGGGAATACGTGACAGCTGGATAAAGCTGTGCTCCAGGAAGTTAAAAGAGTGAAAAATGAAATAATAGAAATAATAATGAATGATGGCCAGGAGTGCGTTACAAAGGAATCGTTCACACCATTTCTCTTTGTAATTTTATGACGCACACTATCAGCTACAAATGGAAAACAAGATTTGCTCCGATAACTAAAGTCTGAACTAGAATCATTCGTGAGGCCTCTGCTGCATGCAAAGTTCTCGCTGCGCTATAAAACCAGCTGTATGTCACCTTCAGGAGTAGTGTTTTGACGGTCACAGCTTATAAGAGGAGCGGGAGGATTTGTGCATGTGTAGTGAGGATCACTAAACCTTTATGTTGGCAATCCAAGAGCCTCATGCTAACCTGCGCCTAGCGGTAAATTCTCTTGGCACAAAAGTCATTCTGAGCTGTGGCCATCATAAAAGTGTCATTATTTAATCAGACTACAGCAAAAGTATGCAGACCTGAATCTAGTTTACAAGCCCTGCCTGTTCTCTGCCAGTTCTGCACTGTGCTAGTGCCAAACACTTAAACTAAGACCTGATTTAAGACAGGCTCATTACTTTCCATCTTTTACTTGTGTTAACAGACTGATAACCCCCATGCTATGGGTTACTTCAATATCTAGTGAAAGAGGAGCTGTTAGTTTTATTTACGAGACATATATATCATACATCAATTGCCCATGACTGTTAGGTTTTCTGCTAAAACATCTCTTCATTTCTAGATTTACACACCTCAGTCTTCATCAGTCTTACTTAAAGGAATAATTCCATTATAGACATTTATCACCTATTGCAGGATAAGTGATAATTGTCAGATTGATGGGACCCCTGTATGGAATGGAGCAGCAGGGTGCTTATGTGACAACCGCTCCAATCTAACTCCTCCTCACTGCAGGATCATACATTTATATCCTCTGTGGAATAACTTGCTTACAGGGGTACTCCAGCCCTAAGACATCTTATCCCCTATCCAAAGGATAGGGGATAAGATGTCTGATAGGAGGGGTCCCGCCGCTGGGGGCCCCCACAATTTCTCATGCAGCACCCACCTGTGTGTGCTCCTTGGAAGTCTGAGTCTGAAGCCTCACAACCACAGGGCCAGAGTATACTGACATCACAACTCCGCCCCCATGTCACGCCCCCCCAATGCAAGTCTATGGGAGGGGGCGTGAGGGCCATATTGCCATGTTGTAAACCCAAATAAATAAATAAAAAACAAGAGTACTTTAAGTGAATTAATAACCACTTGGGGTATGCACCTCAATGTGTAGACCTCAAGGCCTAATTCAGACTTAAAAGAAATATATGTATAAAAAATAATAATAATAATTATAATATGTTGCTGGTGCAGGGGAGAAATATAAAAAAAAATACTTAACTAGCCTCAGTCTAGTCTACTTAACTAGCCTCTGTCCATTCCTTCAATCTTCTTCTATTGTTTTTATTCTATTTATCCCCCACCCCTGCAGCATATTATTTATAAAAAAGGCAAGGATACCTCTTTAAAGTGTCTCTGCCATTTAACAAAACTTTTGACATGTCACAGATACATATCAAAAGCACTTTTCTTACCAGCTCACTAAGATGTCTGTCCAGTTGCAAAGGGCTCAACTATAAGTCTATTGCATAAGTTTCTTAAAGGGGTATTCCAGGATTTTTTTTTATTTGACTATGCTACATGGGTAGTAAAGTTAGTGTAGTTCATAATATAGTGTCTGTACCTGTGTGTGACGGTTTTCTCAAAATTCTTCTGTGATTTTTACCCCAATATTTATTTTTACCAGCATACAAAATGACTGCTGTCTCGGATTTTTCCCAGCTTGCAATGCGGTCGAGAACTGACTCACTAGTCAGCTGATGACAGGGAGCCTGTCTGCTTCAATGGGTGGAGGAATCAATCAATCAAGGAATAATGCAACAGCTGGAGGCACCCTGATTGAAAACCTCAAGTCTGCAGCTCATTTATGTTTCAATGGGTGGGGTGGCTGATGTATGGGAAGGAGGAAAATGGTATCATGGGATTTGTAGGCAAACAAGAAAACTGAAAACAGGAAATACAAGTTCACAAAAAGCTAGCCACAGTGTTCTGGTAATCTCACAGCATAGCCATTTAGCCCAAGACAAGCGCAGACCCTTCCTAAGCATGTCCATTACTGTCTGCCAGGTACGTACTAAAATTACCTTATGCTGGATAACCCCTTTAAGGTTTCAATATACAATGTTCAAGATGTATTTACAAAGAAACAAAAAAAAATACCTATAGTACATACAGTACCTGATTTGTGATTTGTGGTCTTCTATAAGGTGGTCTTCTATATCAGCAACCAGGCTTCTATAATCAAATGTATAAACCAAGTGATAATACTACTGGTCCCTACTGAGGAGTACAATACTTTGCACCTGCACATCTAATAACATTTCAAAACAGAACCGTTTAAGTTGTTCTGCTAACTTAACTCCTTCACCACAGTGATCCCACTAATTTTTATATGTATGCAATGTATCTTCTCTATGGAAGCCTGTCTAGTTCTAGCTACAGTATGCTAGTTATGCTAATCTCCAATTTATAAGGATTTTATCTGATACTATTTTATTTATTTATAAAATTAGAAGAATCACAAGAAGCCGCACTGGTAAATGGAAACTATATGACATTTCCCAAGCTGTGTATACCCAGCAACCTAAAGCCCACCTTATATGCAGGGGTGTGGAAATAAAAAAATAAATAAAATACTTGTCCAAGGGACTAAAGTGGAACACAATCATATTTCAACCTAAATAGTATGTAAATAAGGTCTTTATTAGTTTCTGCACTTTCGGATTTTCCTCCTCATCCTATAATAGCCATAACTCTTATTTTTCCATCTACAGACCCATATGAGGCTTGTTTTTTGCGGGGCCAAGTATACTTTGTAATGACACCTTTCATAACTTATGTTCTGAAACAAAAACAAAAAATTGTGAGGTGAAATTGAAAGAAAATGCTAATTTTGGGGTTTTCTTTTTTTCGCCATACAATATCAAATTTACATATTATTTTGATACTTTAGGTTGGCCTGATTACACCAATTTCAAATTTGTTTAGTTTCCGTCATGTTTTAATGCAAAAAAATTTTTTTAAACTTTTTAATAAAAAAAAAAATTCCTGACCCCCTATAACATTTTTATTTTTCCGTATACTGAGCTGTATGAGGGCAAATTTTTTGGCCCGTAATATGCTGTTTCTATCGGTACCATTTTGGTATTGATCTGACTTTTTGAACACTATTTTTCCTTCATTTTTTCTGGGATATGATGTTATAAACATAAAAAATGCAATTCTGTGATTTATTTTTTTTAACGTTACTGCCATTTATCGGACAATTACACACGCACCAATACCAAATATGTTAATTTTTATTATGTTTACATATTTTTATATGGAAAAGGAGGGTGAAATGAACTTTTAATATGGAAGGGGTAAATGGGTGTTTTGTTTTTTTTAACTTTTATTAAACTTTTTTTTTTTAATACACTTTTTTAGGAGGAATCATTTAGATTTCTCATACAGATCAATGCAGTTCTATTGAACCCCATTGATCTGTGTTCATTTGGTTGAGCTTGCTCAAGGCAGGCTCAATCAAATGCAGATAAATAGGGGCAGCAATGAATGCAGAGGTAAGCCCTCCGGCTACCTCCACAGGGGATCGCCCCCCCTGCGATTGCGGTGCGGGGGGGGGTGTAATTCACCCCGCTAGACCACCAGGGATGGTTAAAAGATCCCTTTAGACACCTCTGTCAACTTTGACAGCAGTGATCTAAAGGGTAGATAGCCAGCCGGACACATGCCGGGCTATTAACGGCAGCCCCCGGCTACTGAAATCAGCCAGGGGCCGTCGAGTATGGAGCGGGCTTGAGTCAGGAGCCCAATCCATACACCCTGAGCATCGGTGTGAGGTGCAGACTTGCGTCCCATGCAAGTCTGCGTCAGCTCCTGCACCTCACACCGGCATTATAAAAAAATAAAAATAAATGGGGGAAGTCGGTCCTGCCCTGCTTGCCTGATACAGGGCTAAAGCTATGAAAAATTAATCTAATTAACTACATGTCCCAGGCGTCGGGCAATAGGATTTCCACATCCCTGAGATGATATTTGTGATATCGCCTTTTTTGGTGTTGTATTCCTCCTATTTTCATCTTTTAATATTGTTTGTATTTTACATGTATATGTTCAATAAACTTTTTGTCGCCAAGACATATGATTCATATATATGTATGTATGTAAGCATTGTGTCATAAATATCAACATGTTTTGATTCTTTGTTATAGTAAACCAGTGCAGGTAAACTGCTTTCTGAAATGTCTGTCTCTTCCTCCCCTTTGAAATAAACTTTCATCCTCAGTAGAACTAAGGATACATGTTTATAGTGAGGTTGAAGAGACAGCTGTCAGAAAGATGGGTTTTTGACCAACAGCTATCTTTTATATATGTCCAGCTTAAAGGAGTACTATAACCATTAATATTTATACATGTTCACAAATGAACTAACTCTATAGGAGGCACAGAAACAGCTAAGCAAATCACTGCACCTATATGTTTGGCCCCTGTATAGCTGATAAATGTTAAGTGTTTAAATAGCCTCTATGAGTGAAGTGTATGAGGTATTTATCCCAATGTTCCATCTGTATTTATGTTCATCAGAACCTGTTCAATTATAAATGTTACAGCTTGCATCTATTAAAAATGCAGGGGGGAAGATAATATGGATTTACAGACCCGTCGAACTGTTACTGTGCCAGACTGACAGCAGGGACTCAGATTGGTCTCCAGAGCTGACACTACTCATCAGCATTGGACCTCCAGGTGGATTCCTGCAGGGTCGACATTTTTGGAACAAACTCCAAATCTGCTGTTTTATTATGGTGTGCAATTAAAAGTTTAATGCAATGTGACAAGTCTATTTTATCTGATCCCTAAAGTGGGGATTGCTGTATAAGAGGACACAAAGTCATTGACAGAACATGGCAATGTATATACAAAAGGCATGTAGATGGGGATCATATAATGTGGTTGAAATTTAAGTTCCAGACTAAAGAATGATCATGTTCATTATTTCGGCAGAATCTGCTTGGCTATGCATGGCGGTCAATAGAGACAGCGCATGTCCTAGTGTAGACTTATTCGGTGGTTACAGCATACTGAATCTCTGTCTGTAATATCTCTGGGCAGAGATTTTGTAGTTTTTGTTTGAGCAATCTTTTCAAACACAACATGCCTTGATTTTTATGACTTTCTCCATGCCATACAAACAAGTGTGTGAAGAGGCTTGTTGTAGACCAAGGGAGGAAAGACATTAGGAAAGGGTCGGGATATAGTGGAGAGGCAAGGCATAGCTAGGAGGATCTTGTTAAAGGAGATCTCTAGTGAAAAATAACTTATCCCCTATGCGTGCTGCAGCCAGCACGTGCTCCATTGATTCCTATGGGAGCACCAAAGAGACTGAGTACAGCTCTCGGGCATCATCGACAACACAAGCTCCTCACTGAGAGTGTCGGGGGCCCATCCCAGTGATCGCACATGGGCCTAGCAGTTGAACCCCTTGCGATCAGCTACTTATAAGTTCCTTGTTGCTGTAGTGCTGCTGGTGGTGCATGGTAATAATTCCACGCAGACTGCTTCCAATAAGTATTTTAGTTTTGGAGCCATTACCTTGACTACGCTTGTTTTACAAACTGATTCATACCTGACATGAATAATTCCTCTGTCATGTGTGTGTGATGTCCATCCATACAACTATATGTGAGTTATGGAACCAGCTGAGTAAGATTGCCCCCAGGGATTTAACAATAATCACCTATTATGTGGATAGCTGCTAAACGTTCTTTGTCGGAAAACCCCTACAAAAAGAGCCTGGGTAGAGGTCTAAACTTGCATTGGATGAAGCCTTTCATTTATAGTATACTTAAGAAAAGTAGAATCTGTCATGGTATTGAACTCTGGAAATACCCGTCCCCTTGTGCACACCATTGGGTTGGAGCTCATTCGCACAGACAGATTATATGTTTGATAGTAGGAGGCTTCAAATGGAAATGGATACAAAAACAAGAAGAACAGGAAATTGGAAAGAAACAATTATACAAATTATACATCTAGCTCTTCTAGTTTGAAAAAGTGTTTTTTATGGATATTTTGCTGGCAGGGATTTGTTACAGACTTAGTCTAAGTAATTTATGGATTATAAAGGGCTGGTACACCATAACTCAGCATTTGACTTTTCTGCTGTAAACAAGTTTATCAATTTCCGCAGCAGAATTTTCCACCATGGAAATTTAGCAGTGTGCACTGTGCAGCAGAATCCCAAAAAACAATGGAAGGCTGCTGCACCATAATTTTTGAGCGGAATTTGTAATGTGAATGTACCCTGCAGCATTTTGTGCTGAAAAAAAAACCACAACACATTTTTAATAATGACTTTTCCATGATTTTATGGGAGAAACCACCCTTAACAGTATGTTTCCAAAGTAAAAAAGAACATGCATTTTTGATGACTATTTAGCAAACTATCACCTCAAATTAACCCCTTAACGACCACGGCCATGTATTTACGTCCGTGGTCAGCTCCCGATTTGTGAAGTGCGCTCAGAAGCTGAACGCTATTCGTATCTGCGGAGTCCGGGATGCTGTCAGATCAGATAAAAACGTCAAATCACGGCACAAAAAATGAGCCCTCATACCGCCCCCTTCGTGGAAAAATAAAAAAGTTATAGGGGTCAGAAGATGATAATTTTAAACATATAAATTTTCCTGCATGTAGTTATGATTTTTTCCAGACGTACGACAAAATCAAACCTAAGTAGGGTATCATTTTAAAGGGGTACTCCACTGGAACACATTTTTTTTTTAATCAACTGGTGCCAGAAAGTTAAACAGATTTGTAAATTACTTCTATTAAAAAATCTTAATCCTTCCTGTAATTATTAGCTGCTATTATGATCCACAGGAAGATCTTTACTTTTAGAATTTCCTTTCTGCCTGACCACAGTGCTCTCTGCTGACACCTTTGTCCATTTTAGGAACTGTCCAGAGCAGGATAGGTTTTCTATGAGGATTTGCTCCTACCCTGGACAGTTCCTAAAGTGGACAGAGGTGTCAGCAGAGAGCACTGTGGTCAGACAGACAGGAAATTCAAAAAGTGAAGAACTTCCTGTGGATCATAATAGCAGCTGATAAGCACTGGAAGGACTAAGATTTTTTAATAGAAGTAATTTACAAATCTGTTTAGCTTTCTGGCAGCAGTTTATTTTATTTTTTTAAGTTTTCCAGTGGAGTACCCCTTTAATCGTATGGACCTACAGAATAAAGATAAGGTGTCATTTTTACTGAAAAATGTACTGTGTAGAAACGGAAGCCCCCAAAACTTACAAAATGGAATTTTTTATTCAATATTGTCGCACAATGATTTTTTTTTCCCGTTTCGTCATAGATTTTTGGGTAAAATGACTGATGTCATTGCAAAGTAGAATTGGTGACACAAACAAAAAAAAATCCATCAAATGGATTTTTAGGTGTAAAATTGAAAGGGTTATGATTTCTAAAATGTAAGGAGGAAAAAAGGAAAGTGCAAAAACATAAAAAACGCTTGGTCCTTAAGGGATTAAATATGGGTGTTTTTGAGCTAAAAAAAATGTGTCTAGTCTACTAAGTGGATCCAGTGAGATGTAAAACGAAAAAAGGATTGTAGAGGATAATAAAAAAAAAAACATGTTTACTTTCTTCTAAACACAGTGCCACACCGGTCCACAGGTTGTGTGTCATTAGACCTCCTCCCCATTCACTTCAATGAAGCACAGGTGCAACACCACTGCCACAGTTTCTGGAAGACAGCCATGTTTTTCTAATCGCCCCTTTAAACTAATTTTTTTTCTACATATTATACACAGTTCTCTAATTCAGAAAATTCACTAATCTTACAACTGTCTGGAACAGCAATTGCCAATTTAGTAGAACTTTACTGGATGCAAACGCATAACTAAAATATTAGAAATATTCAGTGTAGCCCTAAAATGCCATGATGCTAAAAACTGGTGTATGTACCATAACCTTCTCATATGACTTTTAGTATTGGAAAGCAGTGCTTACATAGAAGGTTATCAAATGTCATGATCTCAACTGAAAGAACAAGGCAATAAAGTGACGGAACAGACTATAATTTCTATGCTGTATTTTCACAAAGAATCATTTTGGTTTTGTGTGCTGGGAAACAGTGTGTTTGTAATTCAGCTCCAGGGTTTCCAGGGGTCTCATAAAACTACATATTACAACCCTGAAGGTCAATTGATGAAACCCAATGGAGATGATGTCTAGAAAAGTCATTAAAACCGTGTCAGATATGATGAAAATATGCGCTTCATCAGTTTTCTGCGGCCTTTGGGCTAGAAAGGTGTGTGAAATAAACATGATAACAGGTGGCCTTACAGCTTAATTTCGCCGGTTTTGCTTGAAGTAAGTGCCTGCTAACTACTGATAACCAAGCTTGCAAATATTCCCCAGTAAAGAAATCTGTAGTGGTCCGAAGTGTAAAGTGGATGTGTCCATACAAGCTCATCATAAGCCTGATCATCCCAGAAATGCCCAGAACAGTCAGTTTGGATAGCTGCCATATCAGACTGCCAAGACCAGAGACATCTGCATAGTGCCATCTATTCTGAGCTCGCTGCGTGAACAATGAACTTATCAATATGATAACCTGATATCATTACTGGGGCTGTTAGAGTGCTCCACACAATGGGCTCTTAATGCTTTGCTGTTGATTAAAATCTAATCAAGGGGCACAGTTTGTCAATCTTCCAAACAATGCTACTGCGTAATTTATATTCATTGTTATGTGCTAGCTTGTTACGCTTCAGCAAAATAAAAGGGGCACATTAACTGCTGATGTAAGAGAATATTTCATTATACACACAGAGAGACTGTCACAAGCCGGTGAGGCAGACAGAATGATGTTACTTACCTTAAATAACATCAAATCAAAAAGCAGATGAAAAAGATATAAAATGACATAAAAGTCTCGTCTGTAAATAGTGTCATAGGATGCACAATTCTACAAGTTACCATCAAAAATGTAGTTCAACATATTCTGCAGAGTAACCACAGGCTTCAATAGACCATGCATAGTCTACTTGCGGTTACGTTTAGTCTGCTTCATACTGGTAGACATCTCATTTGAGAGATAGTAAAGCACGGGAGATAACAATTTTCTGTCTCTCAAATAAAATGTATACTTTATGTAAAGCAGACCAAATATAGTCACAAGTAGAAATAAAATGTTGCATAATTTGAACATATTGGGGGGGGGGGATTTATCATTGCCTTTCGGACATTTTATTGGCTGAAATTTGGTGCAAAATTTTTGTGCAATTAGTTTTTGAAAATATGCAACTTTGGCAAAAGTGACCATGAGATGCAGTGTTTCATTCTACTATGCAGTGTATGAGGTTTATTAACTGCATCTTTTTTAATAATGCGCAAAAATATTGCACAAATGTTAAAAGTTCACACCACCTCTGCCTTGCCTTAGAAAATGACATACTACAGCAAGTTTTGATAAATTTGGCGCACATAAGCCAAAAACACAACAAAAAAGACTGTGAAGTAGCTGCACACAGACACATATTGATAAATCTTCCCCATTCCGTGCATTTTACAGTTCTTCTTAGCCACTTCCCTTTATTTAAGAAACTTTTTAAAACTATCAAGATAGTCATTTCTAAAACACACAGCTACCAGACAACTATGTATCACTCTGTAACACTGTGGCACTTCAAAGAACAACATAGTTTAAATCTAAACTGTGGCATCGGTTAAAGTGTCTGGTAGGCAGTCTCCCCAACTATTCCCCACCTGGCTGATAGGTCTGCCCTTAGAAGCTATGTTCACATGGGCAAAAAATGTGCTGAATGCCCGCATGGAAAACAGGTGCAGACATTCTGCACATTTGACTAACCAGTGGGCGCTAGGACAGCGGGGAAATGCGCAGTCTCATTGATGGCAATGCATTTCTTTGCAGAATTAATAGACTTGCCTATTATTTCAGCTGGTGCCAGAATCAGAATTTTCATGCCAGAAACAACTGCCACAGAAATTAAGGCGTGAAAAATCAATGGGAATGCTGCGGAATATCCGTGCACAATATTCTGTGTGGCTAAGTTCCCTCCTAGCCTTAGTGTATATGGAAAGAACTGTCAATCAATCAAGCAGGGAGAAGTCATGCAGGGAGAATCCTGGAGACCACCTCCTATACATCTCACCCAGTGCTCTGGCTCAGTTTTAAAGGGCATGTGTCAACAGTTAATAACCTATTAACCTATAACATATTTTTTTTAATTTTCAATTTTACCTTTATTTATTTACCTATATTATAAAATAACCCTGACAATCTGTCACCGCTAAGCCTAATACTAACCAGAGGCCTTCTGTTCTGTTTGTGAAGATAACAAATCGGCTGCTGAAAACTGATCTGTACAGCATTAGGCTATGTTCACACAGCTCAAATTCAGCCGGATATTCTATTATACACGAGCATTTTGATCTGTAATCAGTAAAAATCTAAAATGTGAGAGGTTCCCTTTAACTACCCTACACCACCAAGTCATCGTTACCTTTTTAGTGTTCTAGACTACCAGGAATGTTATCATTAAACCCTCAAAATAAAGGAAAAATAAGACTGTTTCAAGAGCAATAACAGCAAACAATATATGGTATTCTAAATATGAGACCTGCAGGTATATTGGTCTTTGCTCAGGTGCCCTCAGTTTTCATTGTCCACAATTAATGTATGAGGGTGCCCAATAAATTCTTGGTATTGACAAATTTCAGCTTATTTTGACCACTAGTGTTATTGCAGTGATCATAGAAAGCTGATAAAAACTTGAGCATAATGTAGCTGCTAGCCCCCAGTTATTAAAAAATGTTCTCCAATTTAAAAGAAGATCTACTTGGAAGACGATATTCTAATAATGATGAACTGATAAATAATAATATAATAATTGACAATTTTTCAGTGAAGAAAGAAATTAAGTTTTTTCAACAAATAGAAAAGGTCATTTATAGATGTAATAAAGGTATAGATGTTAGGGTGATTTTATATATATATATATATATATATATATATATATATATATATATATTAAAGAATATAATACATTTCATTAGTTCATAGCTTCCAATTAATACGGGGAATTTACTGATCATCCCTCATAAGTAACAGACCTGTTTACACTACAGAAAGGCAGCATAACATTGAGGATAACATATAATAGTAGACAAATCCCACTGCACAGTATCTTTTTTTTTTAATGCTTTTTTTTTGTAATTTATCTTCATAGATATACAAAGTCCACCACTTTCAAATACGTATGAAAAAGGTACAGAAAAATTACTTTCACCGATGGTGCACAACTAGACGCGCTCGACAATCCTCAGAAGCCGGATTCACTTCACCCTTTCCTTGGGAATCCTGCAGCTAGGGTTTCTTCCTCTCACGAAGGCGTAGACAGCTGAGCAATCGTCGAACACTGATGACGTTTCAGAGGACACGCCCCCTTTCTCAAGTATCCCTAAAGTGCTCCCACCACCACAATACATAGCACATCACATCTTGCGAGAACTTATCTCTGAAACGAGAAATGGCATATTAAAAGCATATACAAACAATAGTCTGCTTATTGAAAACATGTAAATATAAGTTCTATCTAATATACAAACGAACGAAGCAATTTACCATTGTTGTTTCACAGAAATACACTAAAGTTGCAAATACACTATAGTTGCAAGTCCATCTGGGCTCAATGAGTTTAAAGTCTCCATCCAATAGACTTCTCTGTGTAGAAGTCTCCTTTTAACTCTTTCATCTCAAGTTCCCTTGAAGTTCCTGTAGTTCACTGTCCTGATGACCATGTTCAGCGAAGTGTTTTGCCACCCATCTCTCCATACTTATCAGTCACTGCTATCTGTTCCCTGGCAGCTGCAGGTTTAGCAAGGAAATTCCGGATTGGGCATTGATGCTCGCTAATAAGGACTTTAACGCTTCTCATTGTCTGTCCAACATAGATTCTACCGCAAGGACACTTGAGTAAGTAAATTACCTGTTTCCTATTGCAACTAAACCATTGCGGAAAAATCTATGTTGGACAGACAAAAGTGTTAAAGTCTGGATAATAGCCAGCATCGATGCGCAATCTTGAATTTACTTGCTAAACCGGCAGCTGCCAGAGAACAGATTGCAGTGACTGACAAGTACAAAGAGACTGGGGTAGCAAAATACCTCACTGAACATGGTCATCAGGTCAGTGAACTACGGTGGATCATAATTTAGTGTATTTCTGTGAAACAACAACGGTATATTGCTTTGTCCGTTTGTATATTATATATAACTTATATTTACATGTTTTTAATAAGCACACTATTGTTTGTATATCCTTGTAATATGCCATTTCTCCTTTCAGAGAGCTATAAGCTCCCGGCCCCACCACTCAGTCCAATACCTGTGAGGTAGACGCATGAGACATCTGCATCCTGGCGCAAGCGGCACGGTGATATGATGTCATCACAACATCTATGCTAGGTCGAAGAGTTTACTGGGCAGAACAGCTCTGTGTGGGTATGGTGGTAAGGTAAGTTGTATTTACATTTTTTTTTTTACAAATATTTCTAATATAGAGGGGATTTACCTAGTTTATAGTCCAACAAAAGAAACATTAGTTAGCACTGGTAATTCACTAAAACAGTCCAAAACTTCCCTGTGCTCAGGTGGATTTAAAAAAAAAAAAAAGCGTGCCTATCCTGGTGCTCTATTGAGAAAGCAAGAGGCTTTATTCCAAAACCATCAAACGTAGAAAAAACAATGGCATTCACCAGGCTTTAATCTTCAAGCTTTATTTTGTAAAGGTGCAGTAAAAACTGGCATCTTGCCACATCCACAACGCCAGTGTGAACAATCAGTGGGTTGGTGTCTACCTGTATATGCACACTAAATGTGAAAATCTTGCATAGTGGATTTTATTTAGTAGCAGTATGGGGGTATTAGTCATTCTGTGGCAGTAGTGACCATGGTGTGGCAGTATTATTGGTTTGTTGTATACTGGTTTTATTGGTAATATGGTGATAATATTTCTCCTTGTATACTGGTATTATTGGTCTCAGTATACCGGATTTGGTCAGTAACAATATGATGGTAATATGTATGGTGATAATTTTCCTCCATGTATACTGTATTAATATTGATAATATTGGTCTCAGTATACAGGATTTCCACACTTCAGTTCCTCCATAGAACCTTTTTCAAGAATTGCCCCATTTTTTTACTATAATGGAGTGCTGTGCCATTTTACTTATTTTACTTCTATTGGGTCTTGGAAGCTGGCACCGTTTCAATGAAACATTTGGCAAAGTGGTGCTGTATTTCTTCTGTGATGTTTATATATTTACATTTATAAAGACAGATTGATATAAATCTGTGTGTGTATATATGTGTGTGTATGTAAATATATATATATATATAGCCGCATAAAGCTCTATGCCTGGCCAGGCACAATGACACAGTGCTGTAATTATTTCCAAGGCTGGTTTTCATCCCCAGTCCGCCCCTGGTGAAAATCACTGGAGAATTGCAAGATCGCCACCACACACAGGTACAGGCACTATATTATGAACTACACTAACTTTACAACCCCTGTAGCATAGTCAAATAAAAAAAATTCCTGGAATACCCCTTTAACATAGAAACAAACTTAAATGGTCACTGCGCCGCAGCATGCGGCAACTACTGATTTCAACAGGGGGAGGGGAGCGGGTTCGGGGTAGCGCCACGGCGCTAACAAAGTTATTGTTTTCAACACAGGGTGCCTCCAGTTGTTTCACCACTACAACTCCCAGCATGCCCTGACAGACAGCAGATGTCAGGCAAGCTGGTAGTTGTAGTGATGAAACAGCTGGAGGCACCCTGTATAGTGAACTAAGGGCGGAAGTGTCGGCCCCAGCAGGCATCAGTGACGTGGTGCCTGCATGGGTAGTCTGCCTGGTAGTGAGCACACTACCATGCAGACAAAAAAGCATTTTTAATATAGTAAAAAAAAAAATGTAAAGGCAGGGAGGGGGTTAGGGATAGATGGGCAATAGGCATGGGAAAAAATAAAATGGATGGTGGGAGCTACCCTTTAACATATGTTAAGGTGGAATATCCCTTTAATATATGTGCATATGTTGTAGGGCTTATTTGTCCATATTATTACTTCTTTTGTGCACCTATATTTTTAGTTATAAGTAAATATAAATATAAATTAAAAACACATGATCAGGTAGCATTTAGAACCCATTTTTATTATATGATTCTGGTTGAGACTCTTTCACAAGAGAAATCCCATTAGTGAAGCTACTGATCCCATTAGTGAAGCTACTTCTGTATAGCACTAAACAAAATGTACCCCATATTGTGTTATGTAAAGTGATATCTCATTCTGAATGTTTTTATTGATGACATGGTATTTTTATGTACTTTGCTAGGTTTTTTGTTTTTCTCTACTTTGTTTATTATAAAATCTTTCAATAACAAATACAGTTTTAAACAAAACATACCTCAGTAGGGTCACAGGTAAGTTAACAACTTCCAATATAACAAGATCCCAGGAAAGAGGGATCACTATATTCTTTTACAGTCCCTACTTAAAACATAACTTTTATTGAGTAACAAAAAAAAATAATAATAGCACAAATTCAAATCTCACCAGAGTATCTCATAATGAGTGCCCTAAGGTTTGGCAATGTATTCCTCAGTGGTGCTTATTAAGGTATATTATATTGCACTGTCCCCTCTCATAATGTCATGACACACTGGTGGCTGTAGTCCACCAGCACACCTATAAAAACTACACTAGACTTTAAAGGGTACCTCTCATCAAAAAAACTTTTGATATATTATAGATTAATGTATGCAGAATAACTTCACAATTGCATGTTATTAAAAAATATGCTTCTTTCTATTTAATTTTCCACTTTGAAGAAATGACCACTAGGGGTCTCCCTACCAGTCCTGGCAGCAAGCATTTCAGACTCATGCTGGAGTCCTAAACACTACGAGCTTCCAGTCTGCTTTGTTCACAAGGGAGAACACTCAGAGCTGCCAGCCTGCTTTGCCTGTTTGGCTGTGAACAAAGCAGGCTGGCAGCTCTGAGTGTTCAGGACTAGTGTTGAGCGGCATAGGCCATATTCGAATTCGCGAATATTCGCGAATATATGGACGAATATTCGTCATATTCGCGAATATTTGCATATTCGTAATATTCACTTTTTAATTTCGCATATGCGAATATTCTCGTTTTATTTTCGCGCATGCGAATATTCGCATGTGCGAAAATTTACATTTAAAAATTAGCATATGTGAAAATTCGCATATGCGAAAATTCACACACCAGTCTCACATAGTAGTATTACAGCCTTCTTTACACCACACAAGCTGGAAGCAGAGAGGGATGATCACTGTGATGTGTACTGTGAAAAAAAAATATAAAAAAAAAAGAATATTCGTAATTACGAATATATAGCGCTATACTCGCGAATATTCGCGAATTCGCGAATATGCAATATTCGCGAATAAAATTTGAATTGCGAATATTCGCGAGCAACAGTATTCAGGACTCCAGCATGAGTCAGAAATGCTTGCTGACAGGACTGATCGGGAAAAATACAATAGAAAGAAGCATATTTTTCATGAACATGCTATTGGAAAGTTATTCAACATTCATTAATCTAAAATATATCAAAAGTTTATTTGATGAGAGGTACCCTTTAAAACAACACTAGACTTTAAAACATTAACACACACGGCAGCAACTGATCTAAATTCACATGTTGCTAGATAAGTTATGTCTATCATATGACAACAGGAATTAGAAGATGAACCACAGGACCAACAATATCACTATTGGTTTCAAGTCAGAACTTTAACTAGGCTACACCAAAACTTAAATGTGAATGTCCACCATGGTGACTATGAAAGTAAGTAAAAGTAAAATAAAAAAACAACTAAACAAAACATTTTTGCCAAGTAATTCTTTAAATTAAAAGTCTTTAACAAAAATTATGAAAATAAGTACATTTGATGAGTTCCCCTTCTAAGTAAGCAGAACACATTCTTTTAGATTAGAGCTGATATCTACAGCATGCATGTAAGAAATCAGTCATGCTTTACTTTGGCAAAAAGTTATTGTAGTGTCATTTCCAGTAGAAAGCAAAGTCCACAAGCAAGACCACAGCAGGCCTTATCTCTGGAAAGAGGCCCAGGCATCTCATTGAAGCTTAACTTTGGCAATACGTTCTTAGAGTATTATAAAACAACATTTTGTGGCCTAGGGTATACTGGCAGAAAGAAATCTATTTTGTTAACCCATTGGTTTAGGGCAAACCATAAAACATAAACATTATTAAATGTATTCCGAGGGTCATGTTTCTCCTTGAGGAGAGTACCAAAAGGTGTTTGAAGACTTATGCGCCTTTCATGTTCAACAGGAATTTTTTTTTTTAAGACATGAAACAGAAAGGATCCTACAGCATCATCTATTGGAATAGCATATAACTATGCACACTTTTTGTGCGCTCTCCTCCAGGAGAAACATGAACTCCTCAGTCCTACAACAAAGGCCTCTCTGCTAGCCAGCCAACACTCTGCTCTCTACTGAAGCAGGACAACAACCACAAAACGGCTGGCTACCATTGGGTTACTTCAGAGAGAGTCTGGCTTGGCAAATTAATCTCCAGTCATATTCTAAGACTCTTTATTTAAAGAGGTTTGACCATGAATGGAAACATGGCTATTCAGCCATCTCCAGCCTGTTTGCATCTGGCGTGTAAACATTGTAGCTACCATGTTTATGTAACTTCCAGAGTTACGTTAACAGCGAAGCTCTCAGAGCTATGCCATTTGCACACTTCCCATTAATGTAAATGGTAGTTAAGTAAATTGCCTAACACTACCAATTTGCCTGTTTTCAGCGCTCTACCATTTCTGCCAGCCAAAAACAGGCCAGGATGCCATGATTTACATTGGTGGGAGAGAGTTACTTTGCATATCTTCTTCTTCCAAATGTATTCCATTATTGATACCATACAAGTACATGTATAAAGTGGTCACTAGATAATCACAGCAAACAGCACAGTGATTAAGAGACAAGAAGCATTCGCTCTGCTAAGGTCTTATAATAAACCGTAGCCAGTATAGTGCCTAGATACTAATGTTAGCATGTTAATATGTAATATTTCGATGTCCTGGCTAATTTCAACATGTTAACTTGCAGAGGAAAGACAACAATACAATAGGTAACCAAAGTGGTTTCTTCCATCCCTATGCATAGTAAATGTTTTGTTTTTTCCCTCACATTTCATGCTATGCTTCAAGGGGTACTCCCCTGGAAAAAAAAATTTCAACTGGTGCCAGAAAGTTAAACAGATTTGTAAGTTACTTCTATTTAAAAATCTTAATCCTTCCAGTACTTATCAATTGCTGTATGTTCCATAGGAAGTTCATTTCTTTTTGAATTTCCTTTCTGTCAGACCCCAGTGCTCTCTGCTGACATCTCTGTCCATTTTAGGAACTGTTCGGAGCAGGATAAGTTTCCTATGGGGATTTGCTCCTTCTCTGGACAGTTCCTAAAATGGTCAGCAGAGAGCACTGTAGTCAGACTGAAAGGAAATTCAAAAAGAAAAGAACTTCCTGTGGAGCATGCAGCAGCTGATAACTACTGGAAGAGTTAAGATTTTTAAATAGAAGTAATTTACAAATCTATTTAATTTTCTGGCACCAGTTGATTTAAAAAAAAGAAATAATAATAATTGTTTTTCTGGTGACGTACCCCTGGGAGCATACCATGACAACTCAAGTACACAACATGGAATATTAAATGTAACCCCTCTGTGATTCTCTCCAAATGTTTTCTGTTTTCCATCTGTATATTCAGTGTTCTAAAGAAGTATTTGAACCTTTCCAGATGTCTTCTCTTATTCCATTGTTTTCACACTGAATGGTTTCTGATACTCAATGGCCCTGATTCTCTAAAGTCCAACCGACTTTTTTTCTCGGTTTATGTGCCTAAATTTTATGTGCCTAAACAGATTTATAAATTACTTCTATTAAAAAATCTTAATCCTTCCAATAGTTATTAACTTCTGAAGTTTTCTGTCTAACTGCTCAATGATGATGTCACGTCCCGGGAGCTGTGCATGATGGGAGAATATCCCCATAGGAATTGCACAGCTCCCAAGACGTGAGTCATCAGAGAGCAGTTAGACAGAAAACAACAACTCAACTTCAGAAGCTAATAACTATTGGAAGGATTTAGATTTTTTAATAGAAGTAATTTACAAATCTGTTTAACTTTCTGGAGCCAGTTGATATATATAAAAAAAGTTTTGGCCTGGAATACCCCTTTAATTCCCATTAAATCTCGTGTTTTGCTTGTTTGGTTTGGCACATGCTACTGGTGATTTGTATTCTATACCCATGTTTTTTTTCTTTTAACTCGTAGAGGTAACACATTTTCCCGTGCGACACAAAAAAAAAAAACATGCGACAGAAAATGAACTGACTTGTGCGACACTGTCACGATGCCGGCTGGCAGGTAGTGGATCCTCTGTGCCAGAGAGGGATTGGCGTGGACCGTGCTAGTGGATCGGTTCTAAGTCACTACTGGTTTTCACCAGAGCCCGCCGCAAAGCGGGATGGTCTTGCTGCGGCGGTAGTGACCAGGTCGTATCCACTAGCAACGGCCCAACCTCTCTGGCTGCTGAAGATAGGCGCGGTACAAGGGAGTAGACAGAAGCAAGGTCGGACGTAGCAGAAGGTCGGGGCAGGCAGCAAGGATCGTAGTCAGGGGCAACGGCAGGAGGTCTGGAACACAGGCTAGGAACACACAAGGAAACGCTTTCACTGGCACGATGGCAACAAGATCCGGCAAGGAAGTGCAGGGGAAGTGAGGTTATATAGGGAAGTGCACAGGTGATAACACTAATTGGAACCACTGCGCCAATCAGCGGCGCAGTGGCCCTTTAAATCGCAAAGACCCGGCGCGCGCGCGCCCTAGGGAGCGGGGCCGCGCGCGCCGGGACAGGACTGACGGAGAGCGAGTCAGGTACGGGAGCCGGGGTGCGCATCGCGAGCGGGCGCTACCCGCATCGCGAATCGCATCCCGGCTGGAGGCGGTATCGCAGCGCCCCGGGTCAGTGGATCTGACCGGAGCGCTGCAGTGAGGAGAGTGTAGCGAGCGCTCCGGGGAGGAGCGGGGACCCGGAGCGCTCGGCGTAACAGTACCCCCCCCCTTGGGTCTCCCCCTCTTCTTAGAGCCTGAGAACCTGAGGAGCAGACTTTTGTCTAGGATATTGTCCTCAGGTTCCCAGGATCTCTCTTCTGGACCACAACCCTCCC